>NW_022639637.1:603476-603962 GCF_010583005.1 Odontomachus brunneus
GCTAAACCTCTACCATTGTGGCTAAACCTCTACCCGCCATGTTGATCAATGTACCAATCATTAGGGGTGCAATTATGTTTTTGTATTTATATCTCCTGTTACTCAATACGGGTTGTAGCGCGTTGTGATTGCGTCTGTGAGCATTCGTCGCCAGTAATATACTTTTGTATTTTTGTTTATCGGCCTCCGTGTAGACGGTATCGTCGGGAATTCTCTTGAAAATTAGCTCGTATAGACCAGATGTTCCAGCGTACTTTACACCGCCAATGATTATATTATCGTCGATATCCATGTCGAAACTTTTATCGCCGAGCTTCGTTCCATCACTGCTGAAATACACACCATATACGTTGTCTATGGTGGTATGTTTCTCGCTGCTTAAGACTGCTCCCATGTATTTTTGCTCCAGTGGACCAAAATGAGTGCGCAAAGTTTCCTGCCCCTCGGACGTTTGCAGCTCACGTCTAATCGATGTTACGAGTGAAT
>NW_022639637.1:604262-604631 GCF_010583005.1 Odontomachus brunneus
AAATGAGTGCGCAAAGTTTCCTGCCCCTCGGACGTTTGCAGCTCACGTCTAATCGATATTACGAGTGAATTACCAGTGGTCTCGAAAACATCTTCATTATTGGTGATCAGAGTAGCGCGTGGTGGAGGCATTTCGCGCAATTGTGTATGATGCACGTTGTCTGTGGAGATTATCATAGGAGAATCCGTCGTGACGTTTGATTTTCTTCGCTTCTGGTGGATCGGTGTAGAGGCGACAAGTTTGGCTCTGCGCTTTGATTTCTTCTCATCGATCGATAACGCATCATTTCCCAGTATGGTGGATGCGTCAGGTTTCACATGAGTTGTATGTTCCACAATCTGTCTCAGAGGCTCGATAACAGGTCGAAAG
>NW_022639637.1:604682-611579 GCF_010583005.1 Odontomachus brunneus
GGTATGTTCCACAATCTGTCTCAGACGCTCGATAACAGGTCGAAAGTGTCTTTTCAACGCAGTATCTTCCTCTATCTTACCGGTTTTCAAAGCACGATATTTCTTACGGATCGATTCGCTCGTTTTCGCAATTTCCTTCGCCATCCTCTCGCCATCTTTAATCTCTGAGTCGCTAATTTCTGTGTAATCTGACGTCACCATTACGACGTTTCCTCGTTAACGCACAAACGACAAATGGTGACGTTACGGTATTGCAAAATCGTTAAATCCTCGTCGATATCGTCCATTGGTCATAGAACTGTCCTTGTCTATCACTACGAAGCCATATTTTTGCTGCCAACATTCGCGACACAGCGCACAAAAATCTTCGTATGTCATATCAGTGTTCACGTGATCTTTGTACACGTGTTTCAGATTGGTACCATCCTGCTTAAAGAGAATCAACAGATTCGCATTATCCCGTATAAGATGCTTAGGTATCTTTGCATACGTCTGACAGAGATAGAAACAGTCGACGTTCGAGTGACGACCCATAGCAAAGTATTCTCTTATCGTATCTTGTTTGTCACACGCCACGTCATCAAAAACAAAAATGGAATTTAGTAACGCTTCGTTCGGCGGAACGATATCGATGTTATTGGAAAATGTAAAAAAGCCAATTTCGTCTATCAAAGCAAACAAATTCTCCAAATAGCGATATTTCGGCTGTTGCAGTGATTTCAAGTACACGTACAGATTCTCGAAACGCAGACCGTGTAGGCTCTCCAGCAGGCTCACCAACATATTCGTCTTACCACAATTCGAGGGGCCATATACGATACCGCGTATGGTAATCAGTAGCAAGTGGCCGTGCTTACGTATGATATTTTCGGACGCTACTCGCATTCTATCATCAAAATTTTACGCGTATCGGTGTCGGTTGTCGTATGAACCTCATGTCGCTTCAAAAATGCTTCATTGGCACGCGGCAACTATTTATAGGGGGGCGCCGAATCGAATCCGTTCAGTCTCCAAAATGTTTCTCCTACTGTTAGATATTCATGATATTCGAGACCTAATCTCTGAACAGTTGAAATATAAACCGAAGATTGTTTTATTGCACGAGTTTTCGAAGCACATTGAAGTAGGTATACTAGGCGGGTTCTAACCCCGGTCCTCTGAGGGGGTGTGCGGGGCGAGGGGAACTGCGGGCGCAGGGGCTGACGTCACGCGGGAGAGGGGACTTACCGACATTTCTTTTACCGACATATTACCGGTATTTTTACCAACATATTTTTACCAACGTATATATATTTTTACCAACATATTTACCAACATATTCTTTTACCGACATATTATTACCGACATAATTGGTAATTTTTTTATTGATTTGTTTTTACCGACATATCTTTCCACATATTTTTTTTAACATAATATCGATATAATTGACCGTTTCATCAATCCTCCTCGACGTGTTCGCGGCCTTTTCCCCCCCTTCCTGTTGGCAGCGGTTCGCGAGTGGGCCGCGCCACCCACTCGCCTTTCCCCCTCTCCGGCGCGCCTAGAATATTCTCGAATATTCCAGAAAGATTTTTTGAGGAGAACATTCGGTCTCGAAAAGAATTTTATCTAATGCATAGAGATACTTTGATGGGAAATAAAAAGAGAAACATTAATACATTAAAAAAATGTTTATTTATAAAGGTTTACAATTCTCTCCGGGCGCTGAGACCACCAATTGAATATTTTTAATACATTCTGTAAAGCACAATGCTTAATATGATTATTACATCGTAAAATATTGGTTGCATCCAATTTGTCCAAGGAAACTATGTCCTCGTAATCCGCATCCAAGGTCTCGATGATCAGGTTACTTTTTACATTGTCGTCCAGAAGATTCATCAACCATTCTCGCTTTTCACACCCCTTTACGTATACGAGTGGGGGGAAAACGTCTTTATGTTCCACATCGCATGATTTGCCAACCACAGCTGTCGTAATCAAGTGCTTGGCTCTGCTGTATGCAACGATCCCGTCATCCCATCGTAGTCCATGATGATTAACCGTCAACCAGTATGCTCTCGATTTGTCGGATCTTGCGAGAAGATGCCATGGCATGGGACTAGTAAAGATATAATGGGAGAGAACAGATCCATTCCTAAGTATCGCTACTTCCTTTACAATAAATCTCTTTCCAACAACGAATCCTTGCAAGTCCACAAACGTTGGTTCGACCATAGCAAAGTACTCTTCGATACGTTCGGGAAAGAAATGTCGTGTATAGCCTTTTGATGTTTTCTATTATTCTTTTCTCATACTTTCCAATGTGTTAGTTGATTTTGCGCACTAAGTTGGTTAGTGGACTGTATTCAACTACACGATCATGCAGGATCAGACAGTATGCGGTAGTATTCGCTGGTATATTCTCTCTACACTCAAATTCTATCCGCACATCTACAGTGGCACTCTTAACAGATTCGTTTTGACGCGAACAATCGATAACCACGAAAGGACCATGCTTCAGAAAGTCGATAGTTGTTAACCATACCTCAGCACTGTTGTATCCATAATACGATTTGCGGAAACGGCTATACATATCATAAAGTATTGCATATCTGTTTTTTACAAAATCTAAATTCATGTCATCGTATGGATAACACTCTGAATTTAGATAGAGCTTTACGTTGGTTAAATTGCAGTTGTCGAATTGAGTTATATTTTCCGACATGACATTTTTTCGACTAGTTTGCAGGGCAAAGATAACGTATCGTGGTTTTTCCAAATTAGTGGCTGTTTTGACAGTCCACAGATGTTTGGTCGTGCTTTGCAGCAGAGGAAATTCATACAGATCCCATGAGCGGAAACTCATACTCAGGTATCGACCATTCTCCAATGTTCTCAGCAGGGCAAGTTTATTGATATCATTCAACATTACATGAGGCATTCGCCATTGTATCTTGAATAGCTCAATCTTAGGTTGCAACGCTGAAGATCCAAGTAGACTGTTGTTGTCACTGCGCGACCGTAATAAAATTAATTCGTGACGCGCGTTAATTACTACACGCTTGTAGTCTTCGCAGAATCCTAGCAACATGTTAAGTGGCACGCAAAAGTTGAAGTATCCATCTGTCGAAACAGCGTCAGTCGTATCCCACGCAGCATTTTTCATGGTAGCATTTTTGTCCGAAGATAACGATACATAGTTTTTCAGCGTGGAAGTTATCCCCACGTTTCTGTTACGATCAATCTCTGTACCATCCAGTTCGTAACGAATCTCATCAAACATAAATGCAACGCAATTACGTCCCAATGTTACAGTCACACCATCGGCTTTCGCTTGTTTCGTTATCTTCCCCTCGACATAGAGATAACTCTCACACGGTAACGTGTACAAGTCTTGCTGTTGTATAGGTATTCGTATCTCATCGCTGTGTCCAAACGTTGTGTTAGCGTATGGATTGTACGTGTGTGTTTCGATTTTGACGATGCGATCGTCAAAGACCGGACTACCTCCAATGTTCAAAATGTCAATCATCTTTTTTCAATTGTTTCGTACGATGTATCCTAGAGATTTAAGAAATTCAATATTCGTCGCGCTGAGTTTTTGTTTTATACAACTACGAGTATTGTTTGGAGCCGTCTTCGGTGCGATGAAATGTTCTCTCGGGGAGTGTGTCACTTGATCCGTTTCATTCAGTACGAGCATCTCACGCGCTTTCCAAAAAAAATATAGAATTCGTGTTAACGTTGTAGTCGACGTCGCACGTGCAGTCTGATGGTAATCTCTTCTTCTCGAAAATCGAGCAATCGCCCTTCTTGATCGACGATACGCACCGTTAAATCTGTAATGCTTCGTGCGATGATTGGAAGATAAATGACATGTGCCGGCGTTTCCGATATCTTATATCCTGGTGACACGTTAGGTGAGAATTCATGTATCGTATGTACACGGGTACCGTTGCTGTATGCACCACTGACGACGCTGCATTCTACACGAATAATATTCACGTTCATAATCTTAATCGGTGCATCCGATTCATACCATTGTTGCGGTGCTAATATACGATTCGATGAGAATCCCAAGAGCGAACCAATATTGTTCGGCTTACTAAAATTTATTCTGTAAGCACATTTTATTTCGCTCTTCATTGTATTATGATTGGCACGAATTATTATAGGATATTCACCCTTGTCATCTCTATATAGATTATTTTTGGTACGTACTGTTGCTTGGGAAATTACACGTCTTAAATACTCGTTTATGGCATGCAATTCGTACGATCCTTCAGGAATTGAAATTTCCCTGTCATCGTCACCAAAGTAAAATTTATTGTTCGATGCGTTCACATTCGGTATCGTATGATAAGATTCAAAGGTGGTCAAGCCAAGTTCATAATCATCATCGCTCAAATCTATGGCAGGAAAGTAGCTCGCCGTAAGGGTGCTACTATTGCCCGACAGCGTAAGTGTCAGTGACATACTCGGAGAACTGTCAAACGAATACAGAGTTCTCGCAACGAAACATCAGGAATTTAAATAGGTTTTATCGACAGTTTGCAGAAAATGTAAACACAGTTGTCCGCAAGTGCTTTCTTCGTAACGTTGATAGGGTGTGCGATTGTACTCAATTTTCACTACATCTCTTTCGAGATATCGAATCAATTCTTTGGGCGGTCTAAGATTACCAAAACTATCGAAATATATCGCGCGTTCTCCTCTCTTTGCGTACGCCACCCAATGAGTACCAGATCCTTCAGCGTCGTCCAAATTTATGATACCGCTTTCGTTTATACGCGGTAACATCGGGAGTGCGTTACGCATAAAGACACCTCGAAAAAATGGGATACGCAAGCGCTTCGCCAAGTAGTCCAATTGAACGTTGGTGGTTGCTCCGGTAGGCATTTTTATAGTTTCATCGATGTTTTTTTTTTTTTTTTTCGAGACGCCTTTTCCACGTTTGTATGGTGCAAGATAGACTCCTCGACCTTTCATGACGCGGTCTTCCATGGCACGATGATGACGTTTTAATTCTTCCAGTTGACGTTGAGCAGCCTTGTTGTCATTCACAACCTTTGCAACCCCCGCTGCTCCTCCAACCAACGAACCGACTACTCCCAATAACGGTAGAACTGGTAAAACACCACCACGTTTCGCTACCGGAAGTATTCGTTTCGTCTTTTTTCCCTTCGTTTTCAAACCCATGCCGAGTTTTGTCTTTGCTTTCATAGCCGCCCAGACTGCTGTAGCTGCAGCTCTCTCACCGAGAGTCGAATCTTTCGAAGTTATGCGTTCCTGAGCCTTCACAGCGAGAATCTTATCCGCCGCGTGTCTATCGGTAAGGTTATTACTCCGAGAATATGCAATGTCGTGCTCGCGACACGCCTCGTCCAATGAATTAATGGCTCGATCACCTCTAGCCAATCGTTTTGCCAAGCGAGTTCCAGGACCGCAAAAATTATATCCGGGGATGTGCAACTCGACAGGAAGTGCGTTTATCGCACGATTTAATAGGCCTCTACCAATTGTTTTTGTCGTCTTCGGCGACATTCGTTGCAGTCCCTGATCAACGGTGCTGGACCGTCAATGTGCGTTCGTTCCCACGGACGATTATAATGTTCCAGACACCGGCGATACTGCTGAACCTCTGAGTCAGCCTTTATATACTCGGGGAGTCTGTCCCACAAAACGTCAATGTGCGTCGGAAACCCACGCAATAGGACAACCTTCGGTATGTATTTCAACTGTTCGGAGGTTAGGTTTCGAATGTCACAAGTATCCGACAGTAGGAAAAACATTTTCGAAACTGAACAATTTTGATATGATGCACCCCTATAAATAGTTCAATCGGAACAACTCGTTAACGAAATCAACTTCGCAACTTGCAGAGAAAACATGCGGTTCTTGAAGCAACCGACAGCGATACGCGTGACAAATTTTGATGATAGAACGCAATCAATGTTCGATCAAGAGACACGCCGACATGGAAACATGCTTCCAAACACGATTCGTGGAATCATATGCGGCCCTTCGAACTGCGGCAAGACAAACGTGTTGATAAGTTTGCTGGAAAGTCCACACGGTCCACGTTTCGAGAACTTGTATGTGTACTCGAAATCATTGCAACAGCCCAAATATCGCTATTTGGAAAATTTGCTGACATCGATTGATGAAATTGGTTACTTTACATTCTCCAATAACAGCGACGTGATTCCAACGACAGAAGCGCTCGCTAATTCTATTTTTATTTTTGACGACGTTGCATGTGACAAACAAGATGTGATAAAGGAATACTTTGCTATGGGTCGCCATTCGAACGTTGACTGTTTCTATCTCTGTCAAACGTATGCAAAGATACCCAAGCATCTTATACGCGACAACACAAATCTGCTGATTCTCTTCAAACAGGATGGTACCAACTTAAAACATATTTACAACGATCATGTGAACACTGACATGTCATATGAGGATTTTAATGCATTGTGTCGTGAATGTTGGCAACATAAATATGGCTTTACAGTGATTGATAAGGACAGTTCTATGAACAATGGTCGATATAGGAAAGGATTTAACGATTTTGCTACGCTGTGAGTTGTACAATCGTCGTTGTTACTTCAACGTGGCAACATCGTTCCAACGTGGTTCCAACATCGTTCCAACGTCATTTTAACATCGTTTCAACGTCGTTCCAACATCGTTGTAACGTGATAACATCGTTCCAACATCGTTCCTACGTCGTTTCAACGTCGTTCTAACTATATAACGTCGTTCCAACACCGTTCTAACGTCGCTTCAATATCCACGAAAGCGCATCAATGATGATCAATAGTAGCATGAACATCAAGGATCGCGAGAAGATAGCGAAGGAGATTGCGAGAACGAGCAAATCGATTCGCAAGAAGTATCACGCTTTGAAAACCG
>NW_022639637.1:613564-615119 GCF_010583005.1 Odontomachus brunneus
AAAAAACGGATACGATTAGACGATTCTCCGATATATCTTACATCGAAGAAAGCACCTCTATACGAGCAACCGCATGAATCGAACGACACTCTACCCATTGATGATGATGAGAATACTGTTTTCGAAACCCCGGATGAGCCGCTCGCGACATCCATTAGACATCAGTTACAAACGCGCGCGGGACAACAAACGTTGCGCGATCACCTTGGTCCCCTGGGACAACAATACTTTGGAGCGATGTTAAGCGGTGGAAAAGATACAACTATAGATCACGTTTACGGGGTACGTTTCGATAATGATGAACCGACGCTAGGTGATAAACGCATCGACGTGGACAGAGACGATAATATAATCATTGATGGAACAAGATATATAACAAGATATGTATGGGAACACCGGGTCTTTACGAGTTGATATTCAAGAGAATACCCGACGATACAGTGTACACCGAGGCCGACAAACGGTTTTTGTACAAAGTACAAAAGTATACTGCTGGCGAAGAATGCTCACAGACGCGGCTACAACCCTCTAAATCCTATACTCGGTAACAAAGGGTACAAATATAAGAATAGGTATAATAAGCCCTCTGGTATCACACATGTGGAGCAATAAGGCGGTAGGGAAAGGCTTCTCCGTATCGCGAGATGTGATGACGTTAAACGAAAACAAAATCGATTATACGTATTGGAATGATCCCAACGAGCTGGTGGATCGTTTACGATTACTGGAAGCTTCGCGTAAAGCTGGCAACAATGTTCACGGCAATGAAATTTTATCAATTATCGAAGAACTCCGTGAAGCTGGCCTCATTATAAATTAAGCAGCGCAGCGTTGACACGAGTCAGTCAGTCGATACTGCTCGTGTCGAAATGTCGATGGATAAGTTTGGAACATCGCGAAAGAATAACAGTTCCAGAACTGTTCCTGTAGAACGATGGGATGAATACGTTGAAAGTTATGTACATGAAAATGCCCTTTGTCTAAACGCGGCTAAAGATTTTGACGCAAAGTCTCGCAAGATACAACATGTAGCGCAACCGGAAGCCGATAGTGACGTTGCAACCAAACAATATGTGGAAGAGCGTTTCGCAAAATATGCGACTGATAGTTTGCGCGACTTTGCGAGCAAACGATATGTACAAGATAATGCTCTTTGTATATCTGCCGACCGTAAATTCTTTGATACAAAAGGGGTCAAAATACGACATGTAACGTGGCCGGAAGCCTTCAATGACGCTGCACACAAAAATTATGTGGATGAGAATTTTAAAGTGTGGAGAGAGCAGATCGCAAAGCATGTGAAGGAAAATATTAAAACGTTGAAAGATCAACTGGAAGAAAATATTAAAACGTTGAAAGATCGACTAGAAGAGAATATTAAAACGTTGAAAGATCGATTGGATAATAGATCGAAGGAGAATAGTAAAACGTTGAAAACTGAACAGGAAGTAATCAGGGCGAAAAGCATACAGAGTATGAATGATCTTCATCAAAACATCAATCTGTTAGTTGATATGATACAAGAAAAAAATAAATCTAAGAGAAAAAATACTGA
>NW_022639637.1:618877-619424 GCF_010583005.1 Odontomachus brunneus
CTATTACGAGAGAAGACTACATAGCTAGGCACGTTACGGAATTTGCTAACGCACTGTATAATCCAGAGCCGAATGTGCCTAGAGCTATCGCTTACATCGATGGTACATATTCGTATATCCCTAAGAGTAGTAACTTTCGAGTTTTACGACAATCTTATTGCGTTCACAAAGGCCGACACTTAGTAAAACCTGCTTTAGTTGTTGCTCCAGATGGATATATCCTTGCAATTCAAGGTCCCTACTTTTCGGACTCCCGAAATAACGATGCTGCAATGCTATGCAATGAATACGAAAGGGATGTTGATTCTATGAGAGAATGGTTTCAAGATAGGGATCTTTTTATATTAGACCGAGGATATCGCGATGCTACGCCATGGCTTGAACGCGTAGGCATTCATAATAAAATGCCAGCTCTTCTTCAACGGGGGCAGAGTCAACTATCAACAGAACAAGCAAATGAATCGCGTTTAATCACAAAAACAAGATGGATAGTTGAAGCAAGAAACGGTCACATAAAGTCTATGTTTAAATTCTTCGCTCAAATAAT
>NW_022639637.1:621840-622594 GCF_010583005.1 Odontomachus brunneus
CTGAGATGCTCGTCTTGAACGAAGCGAGTCAGACTAAATACGTGAGCGACATTTTTCCCATCAAGAGGACAATTATAAACAAGAAAAATAAGAAACTTAGCGCAGCCAACATTGCATTTTTAAGATCTTTGGGATTCATCGTGCGAAAAAATACGTGAAGATGGTCGACATTTTGAACATTGGCGGTGAGCCGATCTTTGACGATCGCATCGTCAAGATCGAGACTCACACGTACAATCCATACGCCAATACATCTTTTGGACACAGTGACGAGATACGAATACCGATACAACAGCAGGATTTGTACACGTTGCCATGTGAGGGTTTTCTCTACATCGAGGGCAAGTTTGTGCAAACGAGGATAGAAGGCGATAACCATGCAGTTGAGATGTTGACAAATAATTGTGCAGCCTTTCTGTTCGATGAAATCCGGTACGAACTCAATGGTGTGGAGATTGACCGCTGCAGAAACGTTGGAGTAACGAGCACGCTCAAACACTATGTATCGCTGACTCGTGACAAAAATTTATTGTTGAAGAACGCTGGTTGGGATCTCTCGAGAAACATGTTTGCGGGATACTTCAATTATTGTGTCCCGCTCAATACATTGCTAGGCTTTTGTGAGGACTACAAACTGGTCGTAATCAACTCTCGTCACGAATTTATCTTGATACGTTCACGAAACGACTTCAATTGCGTGGTGGGACATGAGTAGGTATTATATAGGGGTTCTAACCCATGGTCCTCCGAGGGG
>NW_022639637.1:623918-624617 GCF_010583005.1 Odontomachus brunneus
CGCTCGTGGGATTTGTACAAATTTCCACTCCTACAGAGCACGACCAAGCGTGGGCTGTCAAGACGGCGACTCAGCTGGAAAAACCGCGTTACGTCATCTTTGCTCTACAGACTGGTCGAAAGAATTCTCTCACTGACAATGTTGCCATATTCGACCACTGTAAGCTGACTAACTTGAAACTCTATCTCAACTCGGAATTTTATCCGTACGACGATATGAATATGGATTTCGATAAACAGAGATACGCCGTTCTGTACGATATGTATACACGTTTCCGCAAATCATATTACGGGTGTGACAACGGCAATGTGTTGTTCGATCCCATACAATTTCTTACTCATTGTCCGTGTGTGGTCATTGATTGCTCACGACAAAACGAATCCATCAAGAGCGCCACTGTTGATGTGAGAATTGAATTCGACTGCAAGGAGAATATACCGATGGATACCACAGCTTACTGCCTCATTCTACACGACTGCATTGTGGAGTACAGTCCTCTGACCAACATTGTGCGCAAAATAACATAAAAAATGAACGTGCCTACATTTGTGGACCTGCAAGGATTTACGGTTGGAATGAGATTTCACGTAAAAGAGATAGCAATACTTGGAAATGGAACTGTTCTCTCCCATTATGTCTTTGCGAGTCCTATGCCGTGGCATCTTCTCACGAGAGCTGACAAATCGAAAGCAGCATGGT
>NW_022639637.1:624627-625994 GCF_010583005.1 Odontomachus brunneus
ATACGAGAAGCACGAGTGGCTGACGAATCTCCTCGATGCTGATGTGAGGGGAAAGGTGATCGTTGAGACTCTGGATGTGGATTACGAGGATATGGCGTCATTGGAAAAGCTGGATGCAACCAACATTTTACGGTGTAATAATCATTCAAAACACTGTGCGTTACAAAATGTACTGAAAATATTTAATTGGTGGTGGTGTCAGCGCCAGAAAGAATTGTTTAACTTTTGATACGTATAATATATTTTTATTATAATGCTACATTTAATACATAATAATATATAATAATAGTAATTATTATAATTTTATTTATAATTATTACCCTAATTTAATTTATTATAATTACGCCTTCCTCTTCGCTGTCGGCGATATCTATTATTTCTATATTATCCTCCTCCTCATCGAAGTCGGCGATATCAATGTCGTCCTCCTCCTCCTCCTCAGATGAGGATATGTCGATAACTTCTATATTTTCTGAAATCAAATTTAAAAATTAATTTTAACGCTTTTCTGCACAGAGAAAATCGAAAATTTGATGCCAAATTGTAAAAAATCTTGCCTGCTCTCTTTTACCATTGGTCGACTGTACTTCTATCTCGTCATCAGATGAGGATATATCAATGACTTCTATATTTTCTGAAATCAAATTTAAAAATTAATTTTAACGCTTTTCTGCACAGAAAAAATCGAAAATTTGATGCCAAATTGTAAAAAATATTGCCTGCTCTCTTTTACCATTGGTCGACTGTACTTCTATCTCGTCATCAGATGAGGATATATCAATGACTTCTATATTTTCTGAAATCAAATTTAAAAATTAATTTTAACGCTTTTCTGCACAGAAAAAATCGAAAATTTGATGCCAAATTGTAAAAAATATTGCCTGCTCTCTTTTACCATTGGTCGACTGTACTTCTATCTCGTCATCAGATGAGGATATATCAATGACTTCTATATTTTCTGAAATCAAATTTAAAAATTAATTTTAACGCTTTTCTGCACAGAAAAAATCGAAAATTTGATGCCAAATTGTAAAAAATATTGCCTGCTCTCTTTTACCATTGGTCGACTGTACTTCTATCTCGTCATCAGATGAGGATATATCAATGACTTCTATATTTTCTGAAATCAAATTTAAAAATTAATTTTAACGCTTTTCTGCACAAAAAATCGAAAATTTGATGTCAAATTGTAAAAAAATATTGTCTGCTCGCTCTTACCATTGGTCGACTGTACATCTATCTCATCCTCATCGCCGTCGGATGATTCAGGATCATATGCTTCATGATCATCTAAAATCATATTTAAAGATTAATTTTAAAGTTTATGTTCTATACAGAAACATGAAATTTGCACGTAAACTTACGTA
>NW_022639637.1:629394-629882 GCF_010583005.1 Odontomachus brunneus
CCTGATGATGCAAACTGCAACGTTTGCGAAACGTCGGCATATCGCTGATTCAAGACACGGCTCCATTCCGGATGCTATATCTAGACATTGTATCAATGGCCGTGAAAGCCTCACATCTAGTACATTTTGAATAATTGGGGTCACGTCTTTGTTTGTCGAACCGACCCCAAAAAGTTCGGCAAAACCTAATTTGACTGACTGGTCGAATTCCAAGACGGACATTCCGCGCGAAAATGTCCCAATTTTCCGCATTTCCAGCACTCTCTTTTGTTACTAAAATTCTCCGTTTGTTCACCCCATGAAGTTAAATTCGTCGAATTATCCACTGTTTTTTTAGGCCGTTTTATCATTGACGTTTCGTAACGCATACCGAAATTTCCAGCAATATTTCTGTTTCTTTCCCGAGGAAAACTATTTTCCTGAATCATTTTTATTGTCGATGCCCGCTCAATCGCAATTCTAAGCAAAGTAATATTTTCTAATTGTAA
>NW_022639637.1:630212-631432 GCF_010583005.1 Odontomachus brunneus
CGAATTATCCACTGTTTTTTTAGGCCGTTTTATCATTGACGTTTCGTAACGCATACCGAAATTTCCAGCAATATTTCTGTTTCTTTCCCGAGAAAAACTATTTTCCTGAATCATTTTTATTGTCGATGCCCGCTCAATCGCAATTCTAAGCAAAGTAATATTTTCTAATTGTAACGTTCTCTTAATAAAATTGTCAGCAACCGCAGTGATAAACTGCGCACAAGCAATCTTATCACGGATACTAAAATCACACTCCGGATAAGCTAAATGAGCTAATTTTTCTAAATCGACTCCTAAAGAAGCAAAATCCTCCCCAACTTCCTGTCTTCGATTTTGAAACCGAATATGACTTTCTTGAAAAGTCATACGTTCCCCAAATCTAAGCTCTAATTTACTCTTTACTTCATCAAAATTCAAATTCTCCTGAAAATTCCCAAGAACGGACCGTGCTTTTCCCCTTAAACTCGCAATTAAATAAACTGTTTTTAACTGATCATCCCACCTATTCGCACGAGCAATTGTCTCAAATTGAATAAAATATTCTGTGAGAGGGACAGTCCCGTCGAAAATGTCCGGTTTTAACTCAGGATAAAAAGAATGATTCTGGCCTGGAAATTGCGGGTGCTCTCTTGACGCAGCTTGTTCTTGCAGCAGCCTCAGACGCTCCTCTCGAATCGCTCGTAGCTCCGACATCGCTTCCTTCAACATTATCCTCATAGTTTCCTGCGTTTCCTGCGTTTCCGCCGCTACTGGGGTCGGTGTCAAATGCCTAAGTCGCTTCCTCGAAGGAGCTCCCGATTCACCCGCTTCACTAGTCATATTGTCGCCTTATCCCGGACGAGCCCCCAAATTGTTACACTCTCGGGTTAAATTCACACAAAACTGTCATTTATAGAGAGGAATAAATAAATAACACCTTTAAAGGAGAACGAAACTCAAATATAATTATAACCGAGTTTGATTCAGAGGTAACCAGATATTTCACACTTTACACTTCAAGATCTTATTGCAAACTCTCTAATTATTTTCAAGATCAATAACATGACGTTAGCTCAAAATAATATGACGTTAGCACAAAACTACTGAAATATAGTCGCGAACAGAGCAGCGCACTTCAATTAGAACCAAGACTGAAAACAGCAACGGACGACGTCGTGGACAAATATCCCAGATGCAACAATATATATATATATATATATATATATATATATATATATATA
>NW_022639637.1:632977-636348 GCF_010583005.1 Odontomachus brunneus
ATTATACTTTTCTAAATATTTTAATTAATAATAATTTTTCACTGAATTTTTCTACTCTCTTAATAAAATATTATCGAAATATTAATGAAATTATAATGAAATTTTAATGAAATTGGGTCAAAATTGTGAATGCTTTTCAAACATATTTCAGCAAAAGTTCATTATATTTTCAATGAATTATTTCCATCAGATACAAATATCTCAATTGAGATCTTACATGCGAAATTTTGCGGAAACCTCAACTGAGAATTCAATTGAGAATTTAATTGAGAATTCAATTGGGAATTCAATTGTGATCTCAATAGAAATTTGTTAGTAGGGTTATTACACAGATAATTGTGTGATAAATATCAATATTGTAATGTTCAGATATTTTGAATAAGAAACATTTTTTTTAATCAGTTATATGTTGTCAGTGTCTTATGTCAATTTGTTGTTTTCTGTATTTGTTGTATCTATAGTTGGAACACATCCCTAGTAACACATATTGGATTCACATACGTTTTCTAAACATACATATGTACCATTTCATAACCGTTTGTAAAATGTTTAAAAAAAATTACCAAAAGAAAAAGTACCAAATAAAAAATACCAAAACAAGAAGTATCAAACAAGAAAAATTAATACAAAAATTTCTAAACTGTATACGTTTCTAAACGTATATTTTATTTCATCATATTTTATTAATATTAATAATTGAACGTTGAAATAACGAAGTATCAAATTGAGAGAGAAAAATTTAACATCGGGGATCAAAAACTCGGCGTGCCCCAATCAATATATTGAAATACACACACAATTTATATATAAATCATATAAATTTATTTATATGATTTGGAAGGAGCGGAGTAACATACACAGAAAAACAGATATAACTAAATATACAGAAAAATCATATAGAAATTCATATAGAAAAATCATTCTTATATACGGCGACACATAGTCTTGAATTCACGAAATATCAATATAGATTTCCCCATAGTGAATATATTTCAATAATGTACATAATTCCATGATGTATAAGGTATATAAAATTATTACTAACATTATAAACATTTATATTGAAAAATGATGCATTGGTTAGGGCACGGCGAGTTTTTGATCCCTGATGTTAAGTTTTTCTCTCTCAATTTGATATTTCGATATTTCAACGTACAATTATTAATATTAATAAAATATAATGAATTACAAATATACTGCATGAAAACGTGTCAGTTAGCAAATATAGTTTAGAAATGTGAGGGAAACATTTTACAAACGGTTATGAAATGGTACATACGTTTAAAAAACGTATGTGAATCCAATATGTGCTACTAGGGATGTGTCCCAACTATAGATACAGAAAACAACAAATTGACATAAGACACTGACATAAAACACATAACTGATTAAAAAAAATGTTTCTTATTCAAAATATCTGAACATTACAATATTGATATTTATCACACAATTACCTGTATAATAAATACTTACATATACGTACTTGGTTAATTATATTGATCTCACTTTTTTGAATATTCAAAACATCTGCACTTTGTTTAAGTTTAACATGTACTTTTCGTTTTAACTTTTTTTTTGGTATTTTTTGTTGTATTTTTTGTTGTATTTTTTGTATAATTGATATTTCAAAATATCTGAACATTACAATATTGATATTGGTCACACAATTACTTGTGTAATAAATACATACATATACGTACTTGTTTAATTTTACTTCTTTTTTTAATATAATTAATTTAGAACATCTGCACTTTATTTAAGTTAACAAGTACTTTTTGTTTGTAGTTTTTGTTTTGATAATTTTTGTATTATTTAGTTTTTCTTATTTGGTACTTCTTGTTTTGGTATTTTTTATTTGGTACTTTTTCTTTTGGTAATTTTTTTATACGTACTCGGCGTACTCGTCTTTTTTTTCTTTTGTAAAGACTGTTTGTTATGATCTCATTGCTTTTGTGTAGATTACTTAGGTACAGTCTTTTATATTACTTTCTCAGCAAAGAAAATATATATATTCTGGGAATTTTGTGGCCAACTGCATTTTTTTTATTATGGAATCATTAATTGAAATCCATTCTGTGTGCCTATTACGCACAACGCTTGTATAATGTCCATTAGTTATACTTTTATCATTGTGGAAAATTGCACTAATAATTGTATATATACAGGGTGAGCTATTTTAATCGACGGATCCAAATTGCTCCTAAAATACGCCAGCTACAAAAAAATGGTTAAGGCAAGAATTATAGAGGACAACGGGGGTCATTTTACCGTGCTAATAATTTTGACCGATTTTCAGATCGATTTTGAAGGTCATTCGAAGATCAAAGTCATTTTTTAAATTAGAACCTCTATTTTTAACACCTGATTCGAAAAGAGCAGAAAATTTTACGTTAAAAATGATATTTAGATTTTTTTCTGAGTCCAAGAAGGTCAAATCAAGAACTTGGAAGATATTAATTCAATACTTTTAGCGTTACCCAGAAACAACGACGTGGACGTAGTAAGTTCTGTTTCCTTTGCGGTACTTGATTATTACGAGTCCCCTTGCCTCTCACATCTGAGGTGCTTGATTATCGTGAGTCCCCTTGCCTGTCACCATAACTGCAATTTATCATAATTACCCACGGAGTAACTGTTCAAAGTTGCCTCCGTTTGCTTCAAGGCACAAGTGCTTGTTTTTACTTTTAAAATTTTATTTATTACGTCTTATTAATAATCATATCAAAGTGAGATTATTGCACATCAATTTCGGAAATAGAATTATAACATTTCGCAACTTTTCTTCTATTAGTATTTGTTAGTACTGCGAAACACTTATCATGCATAAAAATCTTTAAAATTAACATTAACAGCTTCTAAATTATTTTTAATCATTTTTTATTTGACCTTCTTAGACTCAGAAAAAAATCGAAATATCACTTTTAACGTAAAATTTTCTGCTCTTTTCGAATCCGGTATCAAAAATAGGGGTTCTAACTTTAAAAAATGACTTTGACCTTCGAATGACCTTCGAATGACCTTGAAAATCGATCTGAAGGTCAAAATTATTAGCACGGTAAAATGTCCCCCCTTATCCTCTACAATTCTTGTCTTAAGGGGATGCTGACTACCGACATTATCTATTTTTCACTATTCTTCCAGACGGCTGCATAGAATTAAAAATGCTTTTACAGAGTAAATATAGATATGCTAATGTATGCAAAACAGCCCAATATAGCATAAAAAACAAACAACAATTTTATATTTATTTTTTATACGCCATATTTCCGTTTCATATAAAAAATACTGAATGAGTGTGTAGAAAATGAAAGTCATTTTGTACGCAGGGGACATTAGTGAACATTACGAGGTCATCAGATAATGACTTGAAG
>NW_022639637.1:636779-637808 GCF_010583005.1 Odontomachus brunneus
AATTTTATATTTATTTTTTATACGCCATATTTCCGTTTCATATAAAAAATACTGAATGAGTGTGTAGAAAATGAAAGTCATTTTGTACGCAGGGGACATTAGTGAATATTACGAGTTCATCAGATAATGACTTGAAGGGCTAGATAAAAAAAATAGTGAAAAATACGATTTGCTTGCACGCATGCGGACGTGTATTTGGGACTCCTCATCATTACGGTAAGGAGGAGCGGTATTGTAGTTCCAACGTTTCTCCAGAGAGAGCGCTGATTTTCATCACGCACGAAGCGCATATGGACGATTCACACTGCGTTCGATGTCCGACGTACGACATCCGATATCCAATAGCAGAACAGCTTTCTAATAGAGAATTCAATTCTCCATTAGAAAACTGTTCTCTTATTGGATATCGGACGTTGTACATCGGACATCGGACGTGATGTGAATCCTCCAATATCCTTTTTAGCATACTGATGAGAATCTTTCCAGGAGCTCGATTCCAGACGATATGCGAGCGAAATACGCATGCGGAAATCTATAGTATATGTAACGTGAATTATAGATCTTCGCATGCGCATCTCAGTCGCACGCCGTCAGGAATCGGGTCCCAGATACACGTCCGCACGCGTGCAATCAAATCGTATTTTTTGTATGTAGCCCTTCAAGTCGTAATCTGATGGCCTCGTAATATTCACTAATGTCTCCTGCGTGCAAAATAACTTTAATTTTCTACATACGCACTCACAATTTTTTATATGAAGCGAATGTCAATATGATGCAATGTCAGATATATAGGGCATATGTCAGATAAATATTAAATTTTTGTAAAATGCGTGTTTAAATAACTTTCATTTTCTACGCACATACTTTTAATGTTAAAAAATATATATAAATATATATGTCTGGATATATTCCATCTCCGAATAAAAAAGATTTCATATATAATTATGTAAAATTATATAAAATTATATATAATTTTACATTATTACATATAATTATCTATGAAATTTGTCCATACATGTTAATATGTTA
>NW_022639637.1:637818-638140 GCF_010583005.1 Odontomachus brunneus
TATGTAAAATTATATAAAATTATATATAATTTTACATTATTACATATAATTATCTATGAAACTTGTCCATACATGTTAATATGTTAATATATAATCATATAATCATATATACAGGGTGAATATTATATACCGGAACACCTGAATATCTCGAAAACAAAGCGTTGTATAAAAAAATGTTAAATACAAAAGTTGTAGGGTTTAAAAAGATCTATTTTATGATATTAGCAGTTTGACCTTGAGTTGCGTCATAAAGATCAGGTCAAGGTCACAATGATGTTTTTAAATGGATACCCCCATTTTTTATTGTATATTCTTGTAGCTT
>NW_022639637.1:638444-638625 GCF_010583005.1 Odontomachus brunneus
TTCCTTGGGCCATCTTGCTTAATTAAAAGCAATTTGATGTTATGATGCCTTTATTGACAAGAAAAACCTATTCTCTCTTTAATTTTCCGGACACAAAACCATCTTGCCTTAATCGGCCGGATATGATTTTCTTCTTGCCTTAATCGGCCGGATATGATTTTCCTCTTGCCTTAATCGGCCG
>NW_022639637.1:638635-643663 GCF_010583005.1 Odontomachus brunneus
TTTGGTGTTTGCTAAGTATGTTATAATATACTATGAACACTTTAAGGATACGTTATATATGCGTTAATCGTAAGAATATCGTTGGAGTCATTGGGAATCGCCGCGTGCCGCTCGATCGTCAGGTTAAGCACAACACTTTTAACGGAGTCAGGACAGAATGGTGACCGGTGGTATACCGCTTGGGATTGAAATTATCGCAGAAGGATTCACGAAAGTTTGGAATATATTTAACAACCTTCGATATCTAGTAGTTTATGAGAAATGAGAAAATTAGAAATATATAAGTATATTTTTCTAAACATGATGATTTTCTCATTTTTTACCTTCGCATAATAATTCTCAGTATTTCATTACTATTAATATTCAACAGTGATTTTATTATCAGTATTCACCAGAAATTAAGTACTGGCCAAAAAATTACTGAATTATTGGTAATATTTAATCACTAATAATTTTTCAGTATTTCTTAGTATGATATTTCTATAAGGGATATACGTGATGTACTGAAACCTTTCCGTTTTCATTCCGTTCTGAGACTGCCGACATCGCTGCGAACGTTCGCACGACATTCGCAGCGAAATTCTATAGTAGCTGCTACCCCAGACATAGGGACGTACTCAGAACGTACTCAGTCGATCGCAGTACATATGAGAACATTCTGAGATGATCGCAATATACGCATTGCGATCTACTCAGAACGTCCCCGTGTTGTTAGGGACATCCCCATACCCAAGTAGAACAAGCGAACGCAATGACGCCAAAATGGGTAAAAAAAATGACCGAATCGTGATTGAAAAGTGAATTTTTCAGTCATTTTCTCATTTTGACATTATGTTGACATCAATGTGATTTGATGTTCTGGACAATACAGCTTTTATTATAATAGAAGAGCACCTCAATAGCGTAAGTTGCAATTGACTGCAAATACAGATTCTATTGGCTACAGATTATAATGATTCATTACACTACAGATTTAATAATTCATCAAATCATACTATGCCCATCTATGTAGTCTACGTAAATTACGTAAATTCGACGTGTATATAACGTAATAAAAAAATTTTACTATAAAAATTTTAAGACCGAAATGGAATGTGCGGTATTTCGTAGACCTCACTTTATTAGTTAAGGTTTAAATTAACAATAAATATATGAAAAATATAATTTTTATTAAAATTAAATCATAAAAAATTATTTTACTGCTTTAATTGCAATATATATATAGAAAATATAAGACGTTTATCGATTGAAGAAGTAGTGTAGTGTCTAAAGCAATAGGTTCATAATCCAAAAGTGCTTCAGGTCCAAGTTCGAATCCCAGTGTTAGTGAGAATTTTTAAGTGTGATATAACATTTGGAATCAAGTAATCTTAAATTTCAAATAAAATCAGCAAACGCTGACTAGTTCTTTATTTTAACCAATTTGCTAATATTTGTAAAAAAGTAAAACTGTTTGCGCTTTTTTCTTTGTACATTCTATGAATATTCCGGAATATTTTGGAATATTCTTGGAATGTTAATTTTAGATTCTAGGAACATTTTATAAATATTCCAGGAATATCTAATTTTTACTGAGAAAATGCCCATCCACGTGATTCATATAAATTACGTGGATTCGACGTGGATATCTGTTTTCTTTTCCACGTGGATTCTAGTATCGGATAATCCACTCGATGTTCCCACGTGTATGTCGACATCGATGATCCACGTGATAGCGACGTGGATTCTACGTACCTGTTTTTGTCGGGTAGACGTCTTAAAGATGTCATTAAGACGTTCCGAAATAATAGAACGCTCCTTTATAGAGTTAACTAATAGTGAAATATTAATGGCACATAAGGAGCTAGCACGGATGTCTTAGTGCTATTAAATACTAATATAATTTTAATATTAATATGATTGTGGGAAGATAAAAATGTCTAGTATGTCAAACGCACATATCGAAATTTTCTCTTCGACTAACGTACGAGAATCAACCTTCCATACTTAGACCGATCTTTGAGTCCCAAATTTAAATATATATTTTAATTAAAATCCCTCTCTCACCTTACATCTTAGAGAATTTATAAACATTGTGTTGCGAGATTACTGTCGAAGCCTCGGTGGCCGAATGGAAAGGCGTCCCGCCCGGAAAGTGGGGAGGTTCCAGGTTCGAGTCCTGGCGGAGGCAGTTTTTTCGCAACATATATAAAAAAGGAATCTATTTGAGTCTTCAGTTTAATGGGGGTTTGGGATTTTAATTAAAATATATATTTAAATTTGGGACTCAAGGATCGGTCTAAGTATGGAAGGTTGATTCTCCGCGTACGTTAGTCGAAGAGAAAATTTCGATATGTGCGTTTGACATACTGGACATTTTTATCCTCCTACAATCATATTAATATTAAAATTATATTAGTATTTAATAGCACTAAGACATCCGTGCTAGCTCCTTATGTGCCATTAATATTTCACTATTAGTTAACTCTATAAAGGAGCGTTCTATTATTTCGGAACGTCTTAATGACATCTTTAAGACGTCTACCCGACAAAAACAGGTACGTAGAATCCACGTCGCTATCACGTGGATCATCGATGTCGACATACACGTGGGAACATCGAGTGGATTATCCGATACTAGAATCCACGTGGAAAAGAAAACAGATATCCACGTCGAATCCACGTAATTTATATGAATCACGTGGATGGGCATTTTCTCAGTAAAAATTAGATATTCCTGGAATATTTATAAAATGTTCCTAGAATCTAAAATTAACATTCCAAGAATATTCCAAAATATTCCGGAATATTCATAGAATGTACAAAGAAAAAAGCGCAAACAGTTTTACTTTTTTACAAATATTAGCAAATTGGTTAAAATAAAGAACTAGTCAGCGTTTGCTGATTTTATTTGAAATTTAAGATTACTTGATTCCAAATGTTATATCACACTTAAAAATTCTCACTAACACTGGGATTCGAACTTGGACCTGAAGCACTTTTGGATTATGAACCTATTGCTTTAGACACTACACTACTTCTTCAATCGATAAACGTCTTATATTTTCTATATATATATTGCAATTAAAGCAGTAAAATAATTTTTTATGATTTAATTTTAATAAAAATTATATTTTTCATATATTTATTGTTAATTTAAACCTTAACTAATAAAGTGAGGTCTACGAAATACCGCACATTCCATTTCGGTCTTAAAATTTTTATAGTAAAATTTTTTTATTACGTTATATACACGTCGAATTTACGTAATTTACGTAGACTACATAGATGGGCATAGTATGATTTGATGAATTATTAAATCTGTAGTGTAATGAATCATTATAATCTGTAGCCAATAGAATCTGTATTTGCAGTCAATTGCAACTTACGCTATTGAGGTGCTCTTCTATTATAATAAAAGCTGTATTGTCCAGAACATCAAATCACATTGATGTCAACATAATGTCAAAATGAGAAAATGACTGAAAAATTCACTTTTCAATCACGATTCGGTCATTTTTTTTACCCATTTTGGCGTCATTGCGTTCGCTTGTTCTACTTGGGTATGGGGATGTCCCTAACAACACGGGGACGTTCTGAGTAGATCGCAATGCGTATATTGCGATCATCTCAGAATGTTCTCATATGTACTGCGATCGACTGAGTACGTTCTGAGTACGTCCCTATGTCTGGGGTAGCAGCTACTATAGAATTTCGCTGCGAATGTCGTGCGAACGTTCGCAGCGATGTCGGCAGTCTCAGAACGGAATGAAAACGAAAAGGTTTCAGTACATCACGTATATCCCTTACAGAAATATCATACTAAGAAATACTGAAAAATTATTAGTGATTAAATATTACCAATAATTCAGTAATTTTTTGGCCAGTACTTAATTTCTGGTGAATACTGATAATAAAATGACTGTTGAATATTAATAGTAATGAAATACTGAGAATTATTATGCGAAGGTAAAAAATGAGAAAATCATTATGTTTAGAAAAATATACTTATATATTTCTAATTTTCTCATTTCTCATAAACTACTAGAATATCGAAGGTTGTCAATATATTCCAAAACTTTCGTGAATCCTTCTGCGATAATTTCAATCCCAAGCGGTATACCACCGGCACCATTCTGTCCTGACTTCGTTAAAGTGTTGTGCTTAACCTAACGATCGAGCGGCACGCGACGATTCCCAATGACTCCAACGATATAGTATATTATAACATACCTAGCAAACACCAAATAATAGTTACATAACTTTTACTTGTTGTTCATTGGATAATTTGCTGATAGATATTGAAACAATGCAACATTCGATATGCGATGAATATTAATGTAAAGTAGTGAACCAGTGATAATTACTTTTACATTTTTAACAAAATGTTATAATGATTAATCTAAACAAAAAAAAAAATTAAAAAATTCAAGAAAATCCAAATTAAACAAATCGAATTACTAAATTTTGAGAGAAACGCTTAAAAAATATTATTTAAAACAATAGTGTTATTTCATCCTTATAGAAATATCATACTAAGAATCATTGATAATTACTTATTATTCAGTATTTTTAATACTGAAAATAAGTAATTATCAATGATTCTTAGTATGATATTTCTATAAGAGCATCAAATGACATGGTTTCCTTGAACGAAATAAAAATTTTATTTTCATCATTTTAAAAAATGATATTTCGTTTAAGAATATAATATTTTAATTAAATAAAAAAGAACCACAAAATTAAACAAGTACGAATATTAAATCTAAAGAGATTATTTTCTCCGAAAAAACAGTATAACCCTAACAGCACGGGGACGTTCTGAGGACATTCTGAGTAGATCGCAATGCGTATATTGCGATCATCTCAGAATGTTCTCATATGTACTGCGATCGAATGAGTACGTTCTGAGTAAATACGCGCGCGATACAAATGCATACGTATCATTTCAGTCAAACCTGATAATGTACGCACGCGATAGAAAAGCATACGTATCATTTCGTATCCCTGAGTGAAATCTGAGAGAACATTCGCACGTGAAAGAAAACC
>NW_022639637.1:646287-646471 GCF_010583005.1 Odontomachus brunneus
TCGCGAATCCACTTCGGTCGGTAGAGCGGTATCGGAGAAAGGATGTCGAAGTCGCGTATCCACCTCGGTGGACAGAGCGGTGTATGGATAGGAAACCGATGTCGCGAATCCACTTCGGTCGGTAGAGCGGTATCGGAGAGGATGTCGACGTCGCGTATCCACTTCGGTCGACAGAGCGGTGTAT
>NW_022639637.1:646620-647026 GCF_010583005.1 Odontomachus brunneus
CCCTCTCTCTCTCTCTCTCTCTCTCTCTCTCTCTCTGTCTTTCTGTCTCTCTCTCTCCCTCTTTCTTATTATTTATTATTTATTTTATTATTTATATCTCGACGTCTATATACAGTCTATAATTTACTAGTACAATATAGGCGCGCACTATTTAACTAATAAAAACAATAAAAAATAAAAAATAATAGAAATAAATAAAAAATTAAATTAAATTAAAATACACAATAAGTACACAATAAACACACAAAGTAACAATGTTGTACATAAGTACAACATAAATACACAATTAATAAGTATATTAATATTAAATTAACATGTGTAATTTTCATTTTGAATGTAATGTTTCATCAATTGTATAAATAAATAAATAAATATATATATATATATATATATATATATATATATA
>NW_022639637.1:647036-649034 GCF_010583005.1 Odontomachus brunneus
CAGCTTGATTGACCTGGCGTCAGATACTAGGCTGGGTTTATTAGCGTAATCCTAAAAAATAGCAGGAGGTCACAATGGAACTTCTAGATCTAGGTGACGTAAGGGCATTAAAGTGCCCACCTGCTCCAATACTACTACTACTACTATATATATATATAGCGTTAGTGCTTGTAAATATAAACACGATGAATTCATTAATTGTTCCTAAAGTTTTCTCCTTTCTGACATCAACTTGAATACAGATTGCTATGAAAATACTACGTTCAAAAGTATCATGTACTGTATGAATACCGAAAAGAAAGAAAAAGGAAAAAAGAAAGAAATATAAACAAAAGGAGAATTCGTAAGTTTTTTACGAATACTTTTTAAATAAAAGTTATCCAGTTTGGTGAAAACAAGGTACTCATATGACACATGATATTATTTGTACATACTATTTTCATAGCAATCTGTGCTCAGAGTGACGTCAGAAAGGAGAAAACTTTATATTTTAATATTAAAACCACTGAAACAATTTATTGTACTATCTGAGAAACATCAACAAACACAGTAACGCTACATCAATATTATAATTTTTTATTTAAAAGTGAGTGTTATTACATATATAACACATGTATGTAACAATTATATTGTTGAACGAGTATATATATTATAATATATCAATTTAACGTTACTTTAAAAATTGGTATTTATTGAATATTCTTCCAGTAAACACTAACTATCAATAACATAGTATCAATGTTATAATTTCCTACTTAAGAATGTAACTCTTACATAAATCGCATTATATTTCATTTACATTGTTGAATGGGATATTATAACATTAATGTTATGTTATTATTAGTTGGTATTTACTGGGTTTGTACATCTTTATCTATGCATAAAGTGCATTATTATCCTTAAATTCATAAATAAAATATACATCTATGTTCACTCTTCGATAATATTACTTTAACATTTTTCTATATAATAAAATAAGAGAAATCGAGTATGAAAGAAAATGATAGGAAATTATAACATTGATATTATGTTACTGGTAGTTAATATTTACTGGAAGAATATTCATTAAATACCAACTTTAAAAGTAATGTTACATCACACACACACACACACACACACACACACACACACACACACACACACACACACATATTGTAGAGTTATTAATACACTGTGTTTGTTCCTGTTTCCTAATTAGCACAATAAATTCATTAAGTGTTCTTAAAGTTTTCTCCTTTCTGACGACAGTCTGAGTGCAGATTTCTATGAAAATATTATGTACAAATGATATCATGTGCTGTATGGGTATTGAAAATAAAAGAAAAGGATACGATAGGAATGGATAAATTTATTATTTATCCTTTTATTTATTCATTCTCTCACTCATATATTCATCTTGTCTTTTCATCTCGCTCTCTTATGGTTTTTTCCATCTTATCATTTATCTTCACTTTTCTGTTTCCTCTTTATTTCTTCTCGCACATTCTCTCCTTTCTCTCTTTCTTTTTTCTCTTTTTCTTTTCTTTCTTCTTTTATCTTCTTATTATTTAATTTAGCTATAAAAAATAAAAACGACACAAGATATTCAAGTTTTACATCGTTATATATTTTTATTTTATACATTCGCCGATACTTATCTGATATTATCCTTGTTAATTCTATAAATAAACTTTTCTTCAAAATTATCACGGCAAACACACTTCGCAACTTTTAAAACTATTATAAATTATAACCATTAAATTAAAAATATAACCTCGTTATAACCCCATTCTTGTACGCACGAACTGTCACTCTGCCATGACAGTTACAAGTCGCTAAATCGGTAATCGCAACACTCTCGCCATCCCGCCATCTAACGGAGAAGATATGTGATAGAGAATTCTGATGAAGAGACGTTTCTCACGCGTAAATTCACGATTTCAGACTTTGAGCTAAAATAGCTCAGCTTCTAGAGCACATAGAGCAAAAATAAAGGCAGTTTTATGATATAATGTAAAC
>NW_022639637.1:651902-652480 GCF_010583005.1 Odontomachus brunneus
ACGATTATTTGGCACAAAATCAGACATTTTCACACAACCAAAAGTATATGACGCCAAAACAAAATCACTAACGTGTCAAAGCAGTTTGTTTACCATATGTCTAAGCTTGGTTCATGACGTTTTGGATATGTCAAAATCGACCAGCACTTACTGCTGGAGCCATCTATTGACAAACAGCGGGAACTTAGTTGCGCACCTAATATTTGTATATATCGTCAATAATACTTATCTGATTTCCTCTATTTATTCTGTTTTTCTCTAGTCCTCTTCATATATTTTCTTCGAAGCATAACACAGCCACACAAAAAAAATTTTTGTTCTAATCTTGGGGTCGGACTATCTCTACCATATGTTTTTGGGGTTGCTGAATCTAAATCCGTGGCCTATTTAGCCCCATCAGATCAGGATTTTGACATAACCTCAAAAAACCCATAATTTGAGCTATTAAAAGCTAATAACTAGAAAAATCAAATAAAAATCTATTAAACTTCAGCTTTTAAACCCTATAACCTATTTGAACATATAAACTTATTTACATAACCCCATAACTTACATAATCTCATGGCCCCGTAACCCAT
>NW_022639637.1:652490-652796 GCF_010583005.1 Odontomachus brunneus
AGCAACCCCAAAAACATATGGTAGATATAGTTAGACCCCCAGATCAAAACTAAAATTTTTTTTGTGTGGCTGTGTAATCTATTAACTTATCACACACGATATCGATCGAATCGATAATAGCTAGTGTATAACACAACCTGATCTCTCGTCTGACAATGATTCGAATCAAGCCTCAACAAATCGAGACAATCGAAACGGCCAAGACCTCCAATCAGTATCGCGAAAAAGAGGCTTCAACTTTTTAATACAAATCACATTCATATTAAGGGAATTAGTGTACAGTATGTATTATGTAATAAATTGAAA
>NW_022639637.1:652806-661757 GCF_010583005.1 Odontomachus brunneus
TAACCCCAAAAACATATGGTAGATATAGTTAGACCCCCAGATCAAAACTAAAATTTTTTTTGTGTGGCTGTGTAATCTATTAACATTATCGATATCACACACGATATCGATCGAATCGATAATAGCTAGTGTATAACACAACCTGATCTCTTGTCTGACAATGATTCGAATCAAGCCTCAACAAATCGAGACGATCGAAACGGCCAAGACCTCCAATCAGTATCGCGAAAAAGAGGCTTCAACTTTTTAATACAAATCACATTCATATTAAGGGAATTAGTGTACAGTATGTATTATGTAATAAATTGAAAGTGATTAAACAGCAATAATAATACTGATCATTCAGCTGCACTGGTAAATTTCTGATTTTATAATTAAATGTATCACCACGCGACAAACGTTGCCGCGTCCTGTGTACACAAGGTATAAGATTCGTGCATAACATACTCTACCAAATTTTTTGTGGTTCGGACGCAACAATATTAATAATTAGAGTATATTAAATATTTGTGGTTCGGACGCAACAATATTAATAATTAGAGTATATTAAATAAAATGATAGAAACATAAAATTCGCAAATATATAGGGTGTTAGTTAAATATGTTGCCATACTCAACAGAGCGATTTTTTGGTTTATTTCAAGTAAAAAAGTTCATATAAACATGTGTCCTAAATGACTTAGTTTCCAAAATAAAAAATTTAAACGTGTAGTAATAATCTGTTTCGTTTAAAACAGCCTCCTCTAGTACTGGTGTTCTAACTGTCATAGGCTTTCCAAGATCAACAGTGTTCCTTACAAAAGAACATTTTTCTCGAAGATAGCGGTGAATATTCGCAAATGTTTTACAACATGGTAAATTGCGTTAGGGATATCTTTCTACATAAATACGCCTTGCCTCACGTGAGTTACCATTTGCAAAACCGTAGGCAAAGTGCATATCTGCCATTTCAAAATTTGTAAACTTAGGCATGATGAAACCGATTTTGATGGAAAGTACCCATTATCAGTGTTGGCAATGAATTTTGAAACGCAGTCCAAATATCGTGTGTGATATATTTTCAAGAATCAAGGCCCTGGTCCCTGGATCTTTATTCTCGAAAATATGTCGCATACGACATTTTATTGAGAATACGGGACCTGCAGCGTAGAAACTCAAGTCGATCATCTCCAGTTTAGGACAACACAATAAGAAACCATAACATATATCTGGCGTTAGAGATCGAGCACCCAATAGATCTAATTGTTGCAAGTGTTGGCACAGCAACAAAGTTTTCAAATTGCGATCCGTGAGTCCTCAAAAAGCGGCCAGAAAGACCTTTTCCAAGTGTTGGCAGGAAGATAACAACTTGCGTAATGAATCTCCAGGAGCGCCTAAACCACCACTATAAAGCAGAAATTCTACATTACCATATATACTCTCTTTCTATAATCTTTTATAATTTATAATATCTATTATATTTCTCCTATCATAATCCACGCTTTTCAAATACGGACACGAATTTCCCAGCTCCACCACGACTTCATCCACATTTAAACGCTCGTGCATTTTGTTACTGTAACAGTAACAAAATTATATTTTTAAGTAACACAGTAATAAATATAACTGATACTTTTGTGATCAACTTATGAATATATATAGAATATATGAGCATAAGGTATGTGAATTATTAAAAAAAGTACTGCGTTGTTACCATTTTTGAAAATTCTTTTCTTTTCTAAGATCAACGTCAAATTGACCATAAAAGTTAGATAAAGTGGCGCGTGTGTAGCGCGCACCTATGTTTTGTCCTAATATTATTTAAATAATACGATTTGTCGCATAATCAAAAGTGTAAAATACACTACCTGAAAGGAAATTGATCTTAGTCGAGATACTTGATCGGATTAAGTTCACCAAAACTGGCTGAACGCGGCTAATACTAAAAGATTTGGATGCTGGCTCATATTTTATATTGTTGTTATGAGAATCCTAGTAGATAACTGGAAAGAATTCTTTATTAACATGACATTTATTATCTCCCATCTTCTTATCTTTTTTCTTTTTCTTATCATTACTCCACGGATTTGGATGCTGGCTCATATTTTATACTGTTATGAGAATCCTAGTAGGTAACTGAAAAGAGTTTTCTATTAACATGACATATTGTCTCTAAAATAGCATCCGAAAAAAAAACAAACTGCGCAAGGAATAATATCGGAACATACACATGATTTAAATAGAAAGATTCTTAGTCCCAAAAATCTTTTTCAACATATCAAAGCTATGAATGGAGAATATCTGTAACATGAGTTAAAAATAGATTAAAATATATAATTTAAAATAAGACCCTGTTAAAATAAGATCAATACCCTGTTGATCTTTATATATAGAAGAATAGATAAGAATTCATTAATTTACACATAATGTTAAATATTATACTGTAAATGTATGTTTAATATATTCGTAGAATTTTAAAATTATACATATAATTCTGTATAAACATAATTTTTAACATATTTATTATCTCGCTGATTACCAAAATAAACTCGTAATGCTTGCCAAGATCGAACTCGTGAAAAAGCAACATAAAGTTGTCCGTGATTAAAAACATCTTTACGAAGATCTATTCTTACTTTATCGAACGTTTGACCTTGAGATTTGTTAATTGTCATAGCAAAAGCTAATTTTATAGGAAATTGTCTTCTTTTAAAAGTAAAAGTGTATATATTTTCGCAGTATAGTATTATACGATTTAAGAAAACAATATCTCCTGTTTTATCGCCAGTCAAAATTTTACATTTTAATAAATTATTTGCAAGTTCAAGAACTATTAATCTGGTGCAGTTATAAAGACCTTCATTGGTGCTAAGATTTCTGATTAACATAACAATGCAATTTGGTCTTAAACGTAATTCATGAAGAGAAAGACATGGTGGAGAAAGACTATTTAAATATTCTGGTAATAAAGCTTCAACAATATCACCATTATTATTATTATCTGTAGCATTATCTATACTTGTATAAATTCGTTCGTCACTTGCATCTAATAATTCAACAACTTGCTTATTAATTTCGTCTACATCAGCATTTCTTGCAGAAAGTATTGCCCTTTTAGCTAATTCATCAAATTCTTTTTTATGAATTATATCGCCATATATATCTGTTACAATATTTGAATCAATTGGTGCTATACAATATTCAGGAATTTCTATATTATCTTTAGAATCATTTAATATTCCATCACCTACGTCTAATAAAAATTTTGTAAATTGTATTTCTTCCAAAAGTACTCGTATGTTTTGCGTTAAAGAAAAATTTAAAAAATATTTCCAGGTGTAACTAAATTTGATAGAAAGATTCACCGTTTCACTTCGAGTACCTTGTATTTTAATCGGAAGAAGTTGTCTAAAATCACCACCTAATACGATAATTTTTCCACCAAAAGGTAAATCGTTATTCATAATATCACGTAACGTTCGATCTACAATCTCTAAAGCATACCGAGGTGCCATGGATACTTCATCCCAAATAAAAATATCTATTTTTTTCAAATATTTAGCTTCTTTTGATTGAATTTTTATAGTAGATGACGAATCGTTAAATAACGGGACCGGCAAACCGAATATCTTATGAACTGTTTTTCCTTCAGGGAGTAACGTCGCTGCAATTCCTGTAAAGGCCATAGTACATACATGTTTATTTCTAATTTTGGCTAAGTAATATATAGTTGTATATACACTGGTGTGCAAAAGTTCTTGGCCAAACTCATTGTTGGTTATAATTTCTAATATAAAAGAATTGCAATATTGTAAGGTACATAGTATGTGAAGCTTAGATAATTAACAGATAATGTTATATTAAATTATAAAAATTTATTCTATTGTGCTGAATTATTAACAAATAACATAAATATTACTGTTCAAAAGTTCCTGGCCACGTTTATTTCCAACAAAAAGAGCAACTTTAGACACTTTAATTCAGTAAATAATAGTCTTTCACACTTAGTACTTTGTTGTCATGCCCTTTGAAGCTATTATTGCGGCACAGCAATGAGGCATAGATTCTATCAACTGATCAATATATCACTCATCGGTATATTATTCCATTATTCCGTCAAATGCTCCAGTAACTGTGTCTTATTCGAGTGCTTACGAACTTTAACTCGGCGCTTTAATTCATCCCACAAATGTTCGATGGGGTTGAGGTCCGGAGACTGCGATGGCCAGGTTAAAATCTGCAGTTTTTTAGCCAAGAGCCAACTCTTTACAAGGCTTGAGGTGTGCTTCGGGTCGTTATCGTGTTGAAATATCCAGTTTCTTGGCATTTTGCGTTTGGCGTATAGTAGCAAATTCTTCTTCAAGATATTCTTGTATATCGCAGCATTCATAGTTCCATCAATATTGACTAACGGACCAACGCCATAAGCAGAAAAAACACTCTACATCAACACCCCATGCCTCCTCCATGTTTCATAGTTGGAATTTGATATCTTACATTGTTTCTGATACGTCGCACATGATATCTTCCATCACTTCCAAACAGATTAAATTTTGATTTATCGGAAAATGCTACCTTTCTCCAATCTTCTACTGTCCAGTTTATGTGATCTTTTGCAAACTGTAAACGGGCCTTCTGATTCTTCTTGCTAATTAAAGGCTTCTTCACACCGATACGCCCGAACAATCCGACATCATGTAAACGTCTTGTAACGGTACAGCGGTTAACATTGGCGAGGTTTTCATCACGGAGTTCGCGAGCAATGTCATTTGCTGTTTTCCGCGAATTAGCAATTGACTTCATTTTAATTACGCGGCCTATTTTTTTTTGTTGTTTTTCGCGGTCTTCCACTTCGCGGGCGATCCTTTAGATCATATCCAGCACGGTACTTAGCTAATATATTATTAACAGTCGACTTACAAATTCCTAATAGCTCAGCAATATCACGAGATACTTTACCACTTCGCGACAAGCTAATAATTCTTTCTCGGATTGCCTGCTGCGTCTTTCGTGCCATGATGATACTCTGATGTCTATTGATCGATTACTCTTTCGAAAATAAAGTGATAAGCACTCAGTAGAAGCATAACATAAGTAATAAACACAGTGGCCAGGAACTTTTGAACAGTGACTTATTGAAAGTGTGTTTGTAAACACTTTCAATAGGTAAACTTTGGAAGATACGAGTGTTATTTTCTGTACATTATCACATATTTATATCTACTTATAGTTATAAGTCACTTGTTTTTCCTGTTCATAATATATTGCCAAAAATGAATTTGGCCAAGAACTTTTGCACACCACTGTACAAATGTTTTGCCTGACCCACCAGGACCATCAATATAAAAACAACTGTAACTATTATTACTATTATTTTCTAATTTGTTTAATACAATATCGATTATTTCTTTTTGCTTGTCATTTAATTGATTGTATTGTCTCGTACCAAGTTCTATTATCTGCTCAAAAAATATGTAACTTTCCTCTTCAATATTTTCTACTAATTGTTTCATTTGTGGAAAATCAGCAAAACTTTTACCTTCCGTCAGGAGTATACTGTTAATTGCAATGTACGCTTTTCTTTGTCCTTCTAAAATACCAATATGTCTCGTATAATCTTCTGACATCGCAACTTTAAATTTTTCCCAAAGTTCTTCTGGATATGACGGTTGACAGTGTACATTCGTCCTACACAATTATAATGACTACTACGTTTTATCCAGTGTGAAACATTTCGACCATTAACTTTTTGTTTTTTAAATGTATAATGACTTGGAATTTCTACATACAAATAATTCCTTGCTTCTACATCACGTAAATTTAGTGCAAAATAGTCTATTAACATGGTAACCTGATCTAAAGCAGAAGAAATTGCATTATCAACATTTTCATTTTCAATAGTTATATTTTGTTCATTAGGCAAATGAACTGGTAAACATAATACAGAGTGACTCTTATTTTGCAATTTCTTTTCAAGTATACGCCAGACAGCTTCCACTGGTCCTACATAACGAGCTTCGATATAATCACGTATTTCATTATGTTCTAAAATTATATTTTCTGTTACTGGTTCAATAATTACAGCAGCAGCATCGTGACCTTTATAAATATATTTATAAAGATATTTAACTGATTTAATACTTGAAACTACTTCAACATTTATGTGACAATTAAATATAATTGATAAAATAGGACAATATGGAACAACATGACGATTATCAACTATGTATCCACTAGGACGTGTAAAAGTTTTCCCAACGTCTCGTCTACGATAATATGGATAAGCATCATTATCCATTTTAGTTTCTTCAAGGAAAGATTTTGGATAATTTTTTTAACATTTTCCATTAACCAAACACCAATCACTACAAGGTCCATGAATCATATGTTTCATGATTATATCATGTAATCTACTGTTCTCACTTGGATTAGGAATTTCAGCAGATATATATTTATCTACAATTTGAGGAGTTGTTATTTTAAAATCTCGCTTTAAAGTAATTAATATGTGAACATGAGGCAAACCACGTTTTTGAAATTCAATAACGTATACAATTGCTGCTACTTCTCCAAAAAACTTTTGTTTAACGATTAACTCGATTAAGTAGTTTTTTTAATTTCAAAAACTCGAGCACAAATGTCTGGTTTATCAGAAGCTTGTTGACCAGAAAGAATATTTTCTTCGATTTCACGCCATTTCGGATTGCATGTCATTGTGATAAAAAGATCTGGTTTACCAAATTTATTAACAATTGCCATAGCATCCTGATAATTTTGTAACATATTACGTGGCGATCCAATAAACGTAGAAGGAAGTATGACCATTTTTCCAACGCGACCATTTATATTATTTGCCATATTTTGCATATAATCTATTAAACCTTGATAGGTTTCAACACGTAATTCTTTTTGATGAGCTTTATAATACTCTATTCTATCTTTTTCAATTTTTACATAATTATCTACAAGCCATTGTTGAAACAAGCGACGTCCTAATAAAAAAACATTAAATTTATTACGAATTGCCATACGATATTTAATATATTGCCCTCTAGTTATTCTCCTAGTGCTATTTAATTTATTTAAATTACGATGTCATCTTCTAGTTCCATACGGATAAAACAATGGATATATCCAATCTTATAGAAATATCATACTAAGAATCATTGATAATTACTTATTATCCAGTATTTTTAATATTGAAAATAAGTAATTATCAATGATTCTCAGTAGATTCTGATATTTCTATAAGGGAAGGTTCTATATTTGGATCCATAGTGCTAATCTGTTGTAATATTTTAGTATTTCTGTTACGTATTGTAACATAAGATTCAGGAATTTCCCCATCAGCAGTTGTTTTAAAAATTGCAGCAACTTTATCTCTTTATTAACGTTTATTCTCTGAGGATTATATCTACGTCGATCCATTCCTGGTGTTAACGTAAATACTAATTGTAATTCACCAGTTTCAATTTCTAATCGTTGTTGATTTGCTAGTTCTTCATTCATCATTTGATATGATTGAGCGAATACATTATATTGTCGCATTAAACGTTCAAGATTTGTTACAATATCAAAATCCAAAGATGAATTTTGATTAAGACAACAATCTATGGCCTCATTTGAGTCGACAATAAAAAATTGTCCATACGTCGGACTTTCATTTTGCATAGCATATAATGCTGTATTAATCTGATAATAAACTTGACCTTGTATTTTAAAACAATACGGACCAGGGCGTCTTCCTTGAAAATTAACAAAATTTGCGTTAAATGATGCAAAAGAAAAAGAACTATTGTAACTACGAATATGCATAAAAAAGTCTTTTGATTTTACATGACTTCCATCAAATAAAGAATGCAAAAATTCAGGTAAATCAGGCAATGGTTGGAGATAAACTGCACCATGATTACAACAATCATGAAACGAATTTCCTTTATTAATAATTTTTTCAGCTGTAAAATGTTTAGCATTACAATGGGTGCAAGATACATCCATGGAACCAATGTAATATTCTTCTATATCATTAAGTATTGTCGTATTACTAAAACATACAGGTCTTCTTCGCGATCGATAATATGTCTGATATTCGATATTTTATTATATTGTTGACCTACTATTTGAAGGATGTTCCTCAATTTCATTATTTGAAGTGTTAGAAACGCAAATAACTTGTTGACATATTGATATACCCTCAGCTACATCATTTAATTCTATAATACAATCATTATTTAAAGTACCAGTAACATATGTAACTGTCTCGCGACAATTACTGTTTCTTACTATATTAATTTCTTTTATCATTTGACGACGACGTCGTTGATTTTCGTTCCTAATCTCACGATGTCGTTGTTGAAATTCTTCTTCTTCTTCTAAAGTACGTACACTGCTACGTCTTGGCATTTTACACGATATTTATAAAAAGTAGATATATAACAAAAAATAGAAACTAAATAATAGTGTTTAATTAATTGATATTAACAAATATATCTAACAAATATAATTTTAAGATAATAATGTGTATTAATCAACTTAAATAATTCTACAATACACCAATTATCATCATTGGCATTTCACACAATTATTTATAAAAAGTAGATATATAATAAAAAATAAAAAATTTAAATATGGCTTAATTAATTGATATTAACAAATATTTTAACAAATATAAATTTAAAATAATAATATAATTTAATCAAATTAAATAATAGAACTTAAATAATAATAAACTATAATACGACAATTATCATCATCATCATAGTAATCATCATTATCATCATCATTATCATCATCATCATCATCATCATAGTCATCATCATTATCATCATAGTAATTATCATCGTCAGAGTATTATTATCATCATCATTATATTTGTCATAATCATCAATTTAAAACAAAAAAATTTTCAATTATAACATTTACAATATATTTGTAACGGCCTTGCGTTACGTGCGGGATAGTCTTAGCCGGTG
>NW_022639638.1:0-131 GCF_010583005.1 Odontomachus brunneus
TTTTGAAAGTCTGTTTTTTTGTATTTATTGACCGGAACTATTTAAAATTTTTGCATAGAGCTTCAGAACTTTTCAAGAGTGTCAGAACTGCAAAAAAATGTTACATTTTTGAATATGGTGTGCCAAGACTT
>NW_022639638.1:141-2971 GCF_010583005.1 Odontomachus brunneus
CGTAACGTAACGTTTTCGTGCGTTGCCGTATATTCAGCTTATGTCTCACCTAAACTGAACGTAACTAACGTAAAATTGTCGCGTAAGGTGGCGTAAGGAACTACGGCAATGTTCGTGCGCTGGCCCTAAGAAAGGTTGTGTTACAGAGATGCGCGAATGAGAGAGAACGCAGGGTCTCAAAACGCAATGCATCCTTTTCTACTCTTTCTATACCTCTTACCCCCTCTTACTTCTCAACGTTCGGTCTAGATATATCATGTCTGTGGTCACGCCATAACGCTGTCATCTGCCGAGATGATCGCGTCTCGGGAGCTGCCGTGTTATCTCCTAAATTACTTCACTCCAATTGTTAATATTGCTTGTTGACTTTGCGACAATTAAGGCAATAATTAACACGATTTGAGATGCGTACTTGTCACGTGAGCATATATTGTGGTCTTGTGGCCTTGACCGCAGCGGGAAATTACCGCGTTTCATTTACCTTTTTATTTGTTAGGTACAGAAACATCGCGATCGAGTTCTTCAATGCGGATCAAATATTATCAGTATCCATTTATTGTTTTAGTATTATTACTTCTTTATTCGGTTATTATTTAATTATTGTTATTACGCATAAGGAAGCAACTTAGGCGTGTCGTTACGATAGTTTCTTTATTTCCTCTTTATTCAGTTATTACCGCCGTTGCCTAGATATTATTATTTATTACCGATTATTCGATCATCTTTATTCAGCTATTACCCACTCGCGGATATTGTACTATTATTAATATCTGCTCGATAATCGTGTGATAATATCCGTGGAGTGATATGAGTGGATAATAACGAAATAAAAATGATCGAATAATCGGTAATAACAATACCTGGATAACAGCTCTAACAAAAAACTTTAGGCTCCACAAAGGGTAGGTAAACTGACCGTCGTAACGGCCGTGGACTGTGTGGTTTGGGGGGAGGGGGCGAACGGCCAAGTGCGCATGCATATAAGCGTATGAATTAGGGCTATCGCACACAAATTGACATAACTGCATATGCATAGCATAAGATCGTATGGACCAATGAGCATCGAATATTAAGCATCGAACACCAATATGACGACTTAATACTCGATGTTCATTGGTACATACGGTCTTATGCTATGCATATGCAGTTATGTCAATTTGTGTGTGATAGCCCTTAGGGCCAGCGCACGAACATTGTCGTAGTTCCTTACGCGATAATCTTACATTATATGAGACGTAAGCTGAACGTACGGTAACGCACGAAAACGTTACATTACGTTACGAAAGAATGTATATATTCTTTCGTAACGTAACGCAACGTTTTCGTGCGTGCCGTACGTTCAGCTTACATCTCATGTAACGTAAGGTTATCATGTAAGATGGCGTAAGGAACTAAGGCAATGTTCGTGCGCTTAACATGTAGAGCACATTCTGGGATAGTTTTTTAGATTTTTTTAAAGTTGGAATGTCGGATTCTCGCGCATTGGCTGAAAGTCGGTCATGTTACTGTATTACTATATAATATGTATTACTATATAATATAATTACTATATACTGCAGGTTATAGGTTATTTAGGTCATATAATGTTAGCATCTAAAGCATCTAGAGCATCTTGGATAATATCTTACAGTTTTTTAAAGTAATTTTCGCGTTCGAAAAGATGTATTTTCGAAAATGACGTGAAGTTTGACTATTTTGCTCTGCATCGTCTGCCGGATCACGTGGAATGCTCCGCTTCATTTTCGCACGTACTTTCACTATGCAGAAGGGTTTTTAATTTTGTCGAATCAGCACGAGACAATAGTTTTGTAAAAGTATTCGGTATCACGTCAACATTTCCCAACAAATTTTACTTTGTGTTGACTTGACCAAATTAAAAATGCTTTTTTATAATAAAAATACATGCATAAATGAAATAGGACATTCCTGCCTGAAGGATGAAAATAATGTGGAACTATTACTTTCGTGACACTGATTTCGTTTTTCAAATATTATAGCGTACTCCAATTTATATGATAAAATTACGTGCGAAAATAAAGTGTAACATTGGTCGGTGGGAAATAAAAATATCTCAAGTTACCGTTTTTATTAGGTTACTATATTGAAAGGCTATTATTAGGCTAATTATATTGAATACTCTAATAGGTAAACGTATTTTTCAAAAAATTATTCGCAATTTATGCTTGCACTCTTCTCTAAAAACTTTTTTTGATGCACCCAGTACACAAGCGGTTTAAAGAATTCATCAGAAAAGAAGCAGGAGCCTATTTTGGAGAGAATACGAATATCGGCAACATGACATTCATATTTACGTAACGTCTATGTGTAAGAAAATTGAAATGACAACGTAGCACACACACTTGCATAACATCTGTGAAAAGATGATAGCGGTATCATGTTAGCGCCTATTTGACGATCGTCTTTATTCCATAAATATTTATGTACACATAAATTCGATATCGTCGATAAATGATGATAATGTTTTCTATTTTTTGATGATTGCTCTACGTTATCGATGCTTATCAAATTCGTCGCTCGTTCTGGCATATCCTTAAAACTCGTATCAGACTACCGACTGCACAGGCCGACCCGACTGCCGACTACGACTGCCGACTCTCAATGGACCAATCACAGTGAGGCGCCGAGTCAGCGCCTCACTGTGATTGGTCCATTGAGAGTCGGCAGTCGTAGTCGGCAGTCGGGTCGGCCTGTGCAGTCGGTAGTCTGATACGAGTTTTAAGGATATGCCAGAACGAGCGACGAATTTGATAAGCATCGATAACGTAGAGCAATCATCAAAAAATAGAAAACATTATCATCATTTATCGAC
>NW_022639638.1:2981-8442 GCF_010583005.1 Odontomachus brunneus
TGGGCTTAAGGGGATGCTTGAGTCGATGACGAACTCGAACAATGTCGATAATGCAGAGACGATCGTCACTAACATAATCACGCTATCCTTTTTGTATTTCTTGTACATATAGAACTTACATGAATGTGTGTTGCTTTGTTTTATTATACTATTATACTCATCGGAAAACCTAACCATATATGTGTAGAAATCTTTCTGCAAACTTTTTTAATATTCTCAAGCTCCCAAATGCGGATGCGTACAGCAATGTTTTTCAAAATTCTTCTGCTTGGAACATCCACAATTTCGGTATGTACAAGCTACGGAACTTTTGGATTAGGCAAATATTATGTTAACTGACAGCTTGAGATTTTAAATTAAAAAATTTTTGTTTGTTTTCGACACATATCGAGCAATGCTCCTATTTATTTTTGCATGTACTTTCATTGCGTAAAAACATTTGTAATTCTGTGTAACCAATACGACGTAAACTTTGCAGAAAAATGTCAGTGTTCTGTCGGTAAAGTTTTTAGCTTCAGCATCCCCTTAATATCGTTGCACGTTTTTTTTTTAGTTTTTCTAGCTCAAGGCTGTTTTCTAGTTCAAACAGTACAATTTTGTGAAACTTGTTACCCGGGGGTTTTTGGGATTGCTGAGTACGAATCCGATGTGAAAAATCCAAAATCCAAAATAGCGGGTCCAATATGGCGGACGGAATTTTCAAAGTCAACTGGATTCGCTTGAAACTTGTCACTCGGGGATTTTTGGGGTTGCTGATTACGAATCCGATATCAAAAGATTCAAAATGGCTTTGAAAATTCCGTCCGCCACATTGGATCCTCTATTTTGAATTTTGTATCTTTGACACCGGATTCGTACTCAGCGACCCCAAAAACCTTCGAGTAACAAGTTTCATAAAATTATATGCACTAGAATAAAACGTGCAACAGTATTAATTATGAGCCAACTTTATTTCGTCCGCTCATATGCTCGATTGCATTCATTTTATGAATAAAAATGGCTTTTATGATCCGAAACCATATATCATACGCTTGCAAGAAACTGCATTCAGGTAATAAGACGTCGTTTAATTGTATTTTCTCACGATGGAGAATATTAATACAAAATTTACTTTGCCACTACCAAATCAGTTTTCCCTATTTTTTTGCTGTAATATTATTTTAACTTTAATGAAACTCAGGGAGAAATATTTATGTTCTAAAAGAACTACTTCACGATTTTGTATATTTACTATTCCTCTTTCAAGATAAATATTAAAAAAAGCTCATGAGCAACATACCCCTGAGGCCACTTAGAGCCGGTCTCTCCATTTTGTTTTCTCTCATAACCGTTTACTGCGCGAACGCGTCAGTAAAGTCTCTCAATTGTTGGACTCAATTGAAGTGCTGCAACTTTATTGGAAATATGTTATTGCAATATGTGCAAATTGTTTCATAACCGAACATACAAGTTGTTTGATTATTCCCTAGATTGAGAGTCTAAAGATTTTTTTTACTAGGTGTATCCATTTCTAATTAGTCATGCGCCACGATTGTTGATTCGAGGAGGAGACAACAGTCTGCCCAAGCATTTGTAACATTTTGACAGTTTGACGTTATGTTTGCATTAGTAAAAGTTTATTCAATAAACTTGCATAATGCATATATATACGGAAATCAATCAATTATAATCGGTGTAATATAAAAGGATGTCACACACACGCCCACACGATTAGTCAATTTCCTTTATACGACTATGCAAATTTATCTGGATACATCTTAAGGAGGATTGTTTACTTACATAATAAGCGTAATCAACAGACTAGTAATACATTTCTCAACGTGTCAAAAAATTAATATGTTAAAAATAGTGAACTATCAGTTTACACTATATTAAATCGTATTATTTGTAATAATATGTGTAACATAAGTACATAATCCTTTTTACTGATGTAAACGTAACATCAAACTGTCAAAATGCTACAGCTTCTTTAATTTATTGTTGTCGCAGCTTTGAATAATTAACAGTTTCGAATAATCAACTATGCTTATCTAAGAACTTATTTAAAATGTTTGGTAACTCTCAATTTAGAGAATGGACAAGTATATTTGAATTCTGATATAAACTGTACGTTTCAAAATGTTTGAGCACTTTTTCTGGCTGACTTCAGAAAAGGGAAGCTCAATTTGTCCTATATGTATGTTTGTTTATTTATATTCTCCTATAATCCGACAATTGTTAAGTTAGAAACACACAATGCATACTTTCATGTCTTCTGACATACGTACTGACAGACAGCTTAGTTTACTGCATCTCTATGTATCTTTCAATACATGATAGCAATTCATGCAGTGAACCGATCAATATGTATGTAAGAAGGCATGAAATCGTGCATCGCGTGATTGTAGCTTTTTGAAATGAAACTTTTTGTAATTCGAAGTAAGATCCGTTTGGGGCTGCAGACGCTTTAGAGCACATAAAAAAAACACTGATTTATACGGCACTTCGAAACGTTTGCCACATCAAATGGATCGTATCTGATCAGTATGTTTCTACATGGTTTTTAGATTAGTCATTACCCGTGTTTATCCAGACGACCTCAAGATTAAGTAATTCCATTGTTTTCTTGAAATTCGAGAATATCTAACATACAAGATACAAGATAAAAATTTTATTTTTAATTGGCATGTGGGTTAAGATTTTTTTAATCAATTTTAAAAACAAACTTTTAGTAAATTATTAAAATATAAATTATTAAAAAGTTAGTTTATTAAGAATTTATTATTTCTTTTATTAAGAAATAAAAGACTAAAAAAAGAAGTAAATTGTCTTAAAAAATCTTAAAAAAATATGGTTAATTTTGAATCAATATTCCTATATATACCTGCAATCCTCTTCTAATATTCTAACAATATTAGAAGTCAGCGCGAAAAAGAAAAATTAAATAATTAACTATAGGGAGATAAAAATAATATAAAATAATAATAATATAAAATAATATAATAATAATAATATAATATGATTATTTTGACTTAATCAGTCAGATTTTCATATTGGTTCATATTGGCTAACTTTTAATATTGGTGCAATATCAGAACAGAATTGTAGGTACATAGGAATAATGATTCAAATTATTTTGTACTTTTTAGAGCTTTTGAGGTTTTTGAAACCAGTTTATCTTTTTTTGCGATGCAGTTTGGAACACAGCCGATGGTCCAATGAAAGAACTTGTTTTTGATTAATTCCCAAAAGTTAAGTTCATTAGACCAGTGACAGCGTTCCGAACTTCATTGGAAAAAGAGTGTTCAGACTATTCTGAAACTCAATATACACTCGATCGCATGGATGTCTTACTATCCTCACTAGATCGATAGTCACTAAAAATTTTTGACTAACCGCATTCGTTTGTAGCTACTCGTGACCGTTGATTAATCCAGAAAGCGGGAATGTATTTGAAATAGTATTTTGAGAATTTAACGTTTCATATACTTTGGGAAAAAGATTATCCGCTTATATCGTGCAATTATCAGAGTTATTAATTAATTATTAAATTATTTTTTATTGTTATATTAATTAATTATATTAATTTTTTTCTATTAATATGTTGATTGCCATGGTGGTTATTAGTGCACTATTATATTTCCACGCCTCACTAATTTGTACATAAAACGTAATCAATTGCAATAAATAAATGTCATAATTGTACAATAATAAATTTATTTTTATATAAGCATGTATTATCTGTGTAAGTAGATAATATTATATGTGTATGTATACACTTTCTGATTAATTGTTTAATTTGATATATTAATCTCTTATTCTCCCTTACCATTCTTTTAACTGATCCTTTTTTCCTTAACTTTTTTTAATATTTTTCTTTTACTCATTACGTTACATGTAAGCGGATAACCTTCTTTATTGACCTATATTCTTTACTGAAACGTTAAGCTATCAAAATGTCTCTCTCTCTCTCTCTCTTTCATACACTTTTACTTTGAACACAACATTATTTCCTACTTTCTAGATTAATCAACAGTCTTGAGAAACGTATAGCTAGAAACGAGTGCTAGTCGAAGATATTTAGTAATTATCTATTCAATGAATGGTAAGTTATCTATGCGATCGAGTGTATATATATAATATATATAAACAGTGGCGCCGTCACGTTTCTACATGTATAGATATTGGTTATGTCCGGCACTAGGTGTCGTCCGGCGCTAAGGGAACTTCCCTTATTTGTTTGCGAAACGGTTTGAACACATTTCTTTCTGATAAAATTAGCATATCAAATGGTCATGATTGCGAATTACTATTCGCGAACCTGCGTGATAATTTATTATAACAGGAGACGAAGTGACAATATATAAGGCACCCGAGGTCACAATTGCAATTGAAGATTTAAGAAGGACGGAATATTTTTATTATATTCTTATCTATCAGATAAGAAAGTATACTACAGAGAGAGAGAGAGAGAGAGAAAGAGAGAGAGGGGAAATATTTATATATATCGTGTACTGTCACTTTGGCTCCTATCATAATGTATTACCATGTAAGCCTCTAAGCAATTGTAATCACACTAAAAGAAAAAAATATCTAAGAAATAAAAATTATCGATTTTTGTGGTGGATATTAATAACATATTTATATTAATATAATAATAATATAATAATAATAATAATATAATTATATAGTTATAATATAATAATAATATAATTTATTTATACTAATATAATATATTTTTCAAATAAGGAAATATACAATTCTTTTTAATTTTTTTAAAACTTTAACTTTTCATAAAAGTAATTATTTATTAGATAAATAAAAAAAAAATTTAAATAAATATATTATTAATATCCAACGAGAAAGAGAAGTAAATATTACTTTTAGATATTTTTTCTCTCAGTTAGTGCGCTTCTAGTTTCATAGAAAAACAGATTCGAGCCGTTTTGCAAACGAATGTATGTATATTATAATATTAAGGTTACGTTAAGATAAAGTAAAGTTTAATCTCACGATTTTCCGTGGTTTCTCGATTTTCGTCGTGCAAAAATGTGTTCTATGAATTGCAAGGGATCGCGCGCACACAGTAAAACTCGATTTTTTAAGTATTATTCAGCGCTCTCGCGCGATACCTTGATAATCCGAATATGGCCTCGCGTTAATAAGCCCAGGTTATAAAGATGCAGCCTGTATCGCTGGCGGGGATCGCGGGAGCTTCATCCCATGCGAATGAGGCATTAGACGCGTCCGCGATTTACATCACCGGACGATTTTACGACGCTCAAGATTGGAAGATACAGACGGGTGCAATAAGCGCACGCGAGGAACATAAAAGGAGCTCTTTCGAGCGGTTAATTGGCGGACGACAAAAACCAGGTCTCGCTTGGGAAAAAAGCCTGGGCGCATCTGGACCGTGATGCAACCGTGAGGCTCTCTCTCTCTCTCTCTCTCTCTCTCTCTCTCTCTCTCTCTCTCTCTCTCT
>NW_022639638.1:13198-16330 GCF_010583005.1 Odontomachus brunneus
CTCTCTCTCTCTCTCTCTCTCTCTCTCTCTCTCTCTCTCTCTCTCCTCTATCCTGTCCTTCTCCCTTTCTCTCTACGCAGCAGGGACAGAGCAACTGAGATAACGGCGGCATAAAAGAGATCTCATAAGGTCACATTGTATCCTCGACCAGGTTCATTTTAAATTTCGTGATACCAAAAGTTAGATATTTGTTAGTCCATTAATTCGACAATAGAATGCGTCTTGTCTTCGATATTAATTATACGATATAATTATAGTGGCGACCAGTTACTAAAGGACAATTAGATTTTGAATGAATGTTAAATGTTCAATGTTGTGATATTTGTGATAATTTATTTTTTTATAATAAACCATTTCTACAGACATATGTAAAAGTGCGAAAAAATCGAAATTTTATACAAAAGAGAGATGGTTCTTTCAAAAATAAAATGTAGAAAATAAAGAAATGGAAAAAGTCCTTGACAATTATTTAAAGACACTTGACTTTATTTAACAAACTAGTTATTTTAAATAAAACAAACAACGCAAACAATTGATAAACAACTTGATAAATTAGACGTAATTAATTAATTTTAGTATTTAGTTGAATTTTTTATCCTACTTTCAGTCTTACTATTCTATTCAATTTTATTCTATTCTGATACTTTGAAACTTATATCAATCTCTTTTGATTCTATTCCAACTTAGACGAGTCGAAATTTTGATCCTATTTTCAGCTTCACTATTCTATTCAACACCTATTTTGATATTCTGGAGCTTATAATACAATCTATTTTGACGCTAAAGAAAGTGAAAAGAGAAATTTCGGACGTTATCAAAGTTGTGAGTTGTACCATTAGAATTAAATACTTTGCTGACTTAGCTCCTACACATTCTACATTGTAAAATTCAAGGGCCAAAATTTTCTTTAATAATTATTTCATATTTTCGCAACATTGAATCGACAATTTCGCAAAACGCTCAGCGGATATATAAAAGCCCACCTAGTTTTTAATATCAAATAAATTTTGATTCAAATTGGTCCTTCTTTTGGATCACTTTATCAACGATATTCCATAGCACTTTGATTGGATCCAAGTCTAACGATTTAATAGCTATGTACTAGCCGAACTTTATGATTTTTTTTAGCGAAATGAGCGGTTTCGGTTTATTCAGTCGTTCTATCGGTCAAACGATACAGTATTGATATTTGAAATATCGATATTTTTGGGTTTTATTATCGATATTTTGTATTGATATTTTATTTTTCGATATTAGTGTATATCGATATTTAAACAGGAATATCGAACTTCCGACTTTACGGTCTATAAAGTCTTAACTAACCTTCAGCATATATGCCAAGAAGGGACTTGAAGAAGGGACATGGTTTATAATTTTTCCTTAATTCACTCGCAATAATTATAAGTAAAATTAAAATAAAATGGATTCTATATTTTATTTCTACTTATAATTATTGTTTTGTGTAAAATAAATATAAATATATTTATGTACAACAAATATAACTATTTTTTATAAAATAAGTGTATATACACACACACACAGTATAAAACAAGCATAAGTATATTTTATTTAACATAAATATAAGTATAAATATAAGAATATATATATACACACACATGTATGTATATATATATATATATATATATATATATATATATATGTGTGTGTGTGTGTATAATTTTGCAACAAAATTAGACTTTTATTGTTTTTTATTTTCACTGATTTTCATCTAAAAACTCTTCGTTTTTTTAATTGAGTTTCTTCAGTTAAATACAATTATCTTCTTTAAAAAAATAAGTGTGACAGCTCCAAACACGCATAAATATTTTCAAACAAATTTTTCTATTCTTGGGAAAGAGATCGAAAAAACCCGCGAAAAAAGTCAGTTTTTTCCGTGCTTTCAAAACTATAATATTTTTCTAAAACCATTGTTTATCATGAAAGCAATTCAGTTTAATTTATTATATAAAAGAATTTAAATTTAAAGAATTATGTTAGTTGTGCTTTTGCAATAAATATACTTTTTATTTTTTAAATATTTTTTCCTCTCGGTATACGTGATCGCGTTGTGAAGAAGATCAAGATCCCCGACATTATTAGCGCCTTTTTATCACGCAATCCTCAACGATCGCACTCCCACGTAACCGGCGTACCGGCGTCGCCGTTGGCGTTGAGGCTCAACCGGCCGCGAAGGCTTTTCGATGGTTGAGATGGAAACGCCGCGCTCCGGGCGAAGAAAAAGATGAGTCGGATGATCGCGTTCATTATACATATACATAACCGTGAGCGAAAGCTCTTTCCTTCTCTTCATCCTCTGCGAGGCGCCGGTCCTCGTCGCGTTCGCAATTTCCGCCGATCTCGTATCTAATCCTAATCTTGAAACAACTTCGTCTCTCAAATCGCGGAATTCACCGAAAGAATCGCTTGCGAGCGAGCGTATGAAAGATATAAAGTAATCATGTAATTGCATTTTTCATTTTCCACCTCTCGTCTCTTTATTCTTCCGAAGCATAGTCTCTTACCAGATTATATTTCTGTATATAGAATGACTGTATTTCCACTTGTCTTCTTGAAACGATTTAGTATCGATTCGTCTTCACTGAAATTACGTTTGCGGATTTAGCTTCAGTTTCAGGCTCACATATTATATGGTATATCTGATTTAAGAAGATACGCGTAATTACTTCGTAGAAAATTAAAGATACAAAAAAGTTGCTCAAACAAAAGTTGTTCGGTTACGATTTCTTTACTGCATTCTTTTATTCATTATGTGATAGCGGTTACCGAGACAAGTACAATGACCTGTAATTAAAGGTAATTCAAGATCATGCATTAAGTTCGTAAATTAACAAAAAATTTGTCCACACTCTTTACATTCCTTAAAATGTGTATTTAGTTTGGGATAACAAAAACATTTTAATACATTTGTTATTTAGTCTTTCCTTCAATGTATCGTACATTATTAAAAATGTAACTTTGTAATCTCCTAAAATATTCTGATTCTACAATATCTTATTCAATAAGATATTGTAACCTACCATAACCCAGCCTACCTTCGGCCTATGCGAAGAATACGTACAACTGTGCAGGCGCGAGAATCCGTATGTGCTACTATGACGGATCTAACGTTAT
>NW_022639638.1:16842-18687 GCF_010583005.1 Odontomachus brunneus
ATAATCTACCATAACCCACCCTACCTTCAGTCAATGCGCAGAATAAGTACAACTGTGCAGGCGCGAGAATCCGTATGTGCTACTATGACGGATCTAACGTTATGGGGGTGATTCTGGGATGTTGGTAAAATATTTTCAAGGTACTGGGTGTGCTACAGAGTCACACAAACACGCGTTGTCTCCCTGGAAACAATACAGAACGAAATAAGCATATCTGTCGTAAGTTTCGAAAATAGACCTTTTCAAAGGCGAATGTTTCTTTAGAAAACCCTAAAAAACTATCCGAAATAGTGCTCTCTACGCTAACGCGAAATAACTTATAACCTACCATAACCCAGCCTACCTTCGGCCTATGCGAAGAATACGTACAACTGTGCAGGCGCGAGAATCCGTATGTGCTACTATGACGGATCTAACGTTATGGGGGTGATTCTGGGATGTTGGTAAAATATTTTCAAGGTACTGGGTGTGGTACAGAGTCACACAAACACGCGTTGTCACCCCGGAAACGATACAGAACGAAATAAGCATATCTGTCGTAAGTTTCGAAAATAGACCTTTTCAAAGGCGAATGTTTCTTTAGAAAACCCTAAAAAACTATCCGAAATAGTGCTCTCTACGCTAACGCGAAATAACTTATAACCTACCATAACCCAGCCTACCTTCGGCCTATGCGAAGAATACGTACAACTGTGCAGGCGCGAGAATCCGTATGTGCTACTATGACGGATCTAACGTTATGGGGGTGATTCTGGGATGTTGGTAAAATATTTTCAAGGTACTGGGTGTGGTACAGAGTCACACAAACACGCGTTGTCACCCCGGAAACGATACAGAACGAAATAAGCATATCTGTCGTAAGTTTCGAAAATAGACCTTTTCAAAGGCGAATGTTTCTTTAGAAAACCCTAAAAAACTATCCGAAATAGTGCTCTCTACGCTAACGCGAAATAACTTATAACCTACCATAACCCAGCCTACCTTCGGCCTATGCGAAGAATACGTACAACTGTGCAGGCGCGAGAATCCGTATGTGCTACTATGACGGATCTAACGTTATGGGGGTGATTCTGGGATGTTGGTAAAATATTTTCAAGGTACTGGGTGTGGTACAGAGTCACACAAACACGCGTTGTCACCCCGGAAACGATACAGAACGAAATAAGCATATCTGTCGTAAGTTTCGAAAATAGACCTTTTCAAAGGCGAATGTTTCTTTAGAAAACCCTAAAAAACTATCCGAAATAGTGCTCTCTACGCTAACGCGAAATAACTTATAACCTACCATAACCCAGCCTACCTTCGGCCTATGCGAAGAATACGTACAACTGTGCAGGCGCGAGAATCCGTATGTGCTACTATGACGGATCTAACGTTATGGGGGTGATTCTGGGATGTTGGTAAAATATTTTCAAGGTACTGGGTGTGGTACAGAGTCACACAAACACGCGTTGTCACCCCGGAAACGATACAGAACGAAATAAGCATATCTGTCGTAAGTTTCGAAAATAGACCTTTTCAAAGGCGAATGTTTCTTTAGAAAACCCTAAAAAACTATCCGAAATAGTGCTCTCTACGCTAACGCGAAATAACTTATAACCTACCATAACCCAGCCTACCTTCGGCCTATGCGAAGAATACGTACAACTGTGCAGGCGCGAGAATCCGTATGTGCTACTATGACGGATCTAACGTTATGAGGGTGATTCTAGGATGTTGGAAAAATATTTTCAAGGTATTGGGTGTGGTACAGAGTCACACAAACACGCGTTGTCTCGCTGGAAACAATACAGAACGAAATAAGCATATCTGTCGTAAGTTTCGAAAATAGACCTTTTCAAAGGC
>NW_022639638.1:19138-19935 GCF_010583005.1 Odontomachus brunneus
AGGGTACTGGGTGTGCTACAGAGTCACACAAACACGCGTTGTCTCCCTGGAAACGATACAGAACGAAATAAGCATATCTGTCGTAATTTTCGAAAATAGACCTTTTCAAAGGCGAATGTTTCTTTAGAAAACCCTAAAAAACTATCCGAAATAGTGCTCTCTACGCTAACGCGAAATAACTTATAACCTACCATAACCCAGCCTACCTTCGGCCTATGCGAAGAATACGTACAACTGTGCAGGCGCGAGAATCCGTATGTGCTACTATAACGGATCTAACGTTACGGGGGTGATCCTGGGTTGTTGGAAAAATATTTTCAAGGTATTGGTTGTGCTACAGAGTCACACAAACACGCGTTGTCTCCCTGGAAACTATACAGAACGAAATAAGCATATCTGTCGTAATTTTCGAAAATAGACCTTTTCAAAGGCGAATGTTTCTTTAGAAAACCCTAAAAAACTATGCGAAATAGTGCTCTCTACGCTAACGCGAAATAACTTATAACCTACCATAACCCAGCCTACCTTCGGCCTATGCGAAGAATACGTACAACTGTGCAGGCGCGAGAATCCGTATGTGCTACTATAACGGATCTAACGTTACGGGGGTGATCCTGGGTTGTTGGAAAAATATTTTCAAGGTATTGGTTGTGCTACAGAGTCACACAAACACGCGTTGTCACCCCGGAAACGATACAGAACGAAATAAGCATATCTAAGCTAATTTTCGAGAATAGACTTTTTCAATGGCGAATGTTTCTTTAGAAAACCCTAAAAAACTATGCGAAATAGTGCTC
>NW_022639638.1:21536-21766 GCF_010583005.1 Odontomachus brunneus
AGTAACCTGATCAACTTTCGGTCCCTGCGCAATAGGTTCCACTGCGCATACGCGAAAATCCGAACATACCGCTATGATGGATCTAACGTTATGGAAGAGACTTTGGGATATTGGGGTAATATGTTCAAGATGGCCGTGTTACTGAGAGAGTAGAGTGACATTAAGACACATTGTTATCCAAGTGACGATGCAGAGCGAAATACGCACACTTCACGTCATTTTCGATAATA
>NW_022639638.1:21906-22493 GCF_010583005.1 Odontomachus brunneus
TTTTGAATCTTGGCTTAATAATTCACGGAAATACAAAACACTTCGTTCAAATCTCGACTATATAATTTAGCGGTGCCTCAAAACAAGTCAGTTCGAATCCCTGTTTAGCGGCATCTCAAAACACTCAGGCCTGAGAGCCTGGGCTTAATTTAATTTGTTGTCTTTAATTTGTCGAAATTTCATTTGTCGTCTTATCAACATCAAACGCATATGAATAAGAGAATATCTCTGAATAAGAGATATTATAGTCGTATATAATACGACATAACAAATTATAAATTATATTAATCAAATAATATATATAGAGCATACATAGGTTATATATAAGACATATATAGGGCATAAAAACATATGTAACATATACAGAGCATATAAATGTGACATGTTGAAATATATCAGTTTAAAATATGATCAAAAACAATCCGAGGAGAAGGAAGCCTTCCGAGTCAAAATTTCAATTGGCCATTGTTATGCAAGAATGATCCAATTCAAAAAATTATAAGCTTTTATAAATGGATACTCCATTCACATCTTTTTAAACAAAACAAGAAAAGTTCACGCCGTATAGATAATTGAAATAAATTAAG
>NW_022639638.1:22509-22631 GCF_010583005.1 Odontomachus brunneus
CGCGTCTTTTTGCACATTTTTCCAAAGATTGAGATAGCCAGTACAGAAATGGAAATGCTTGACTCGTTGAACTATTGCGAAAATCTCAGAGTTAAATTCTTTGGTTGGATCATTCTAACGTA
>NW_022639638.1:27563-52414 GCF_010583005.1 Odontomachus brunneus
AGAAAAATTATATATATATATATATATATATATATATATATATATATATATATATATATATAATTTTTCTAACTGAGAGAAGAGAAATCTGTTTCGCGCTCATAGCATGCGATAACGGTCCGAATCGTAAGCTCACGCTGCTCACCGAGCTGCGATTTATCGACCGCAAACAGAATTCCGGCACGATACGGCGCGTGTCTTATCGCGGCTCGATACCACGTTCACGCTAGCCGGTGAAATTCGACACGGATTATTGTCTTAGGGGTACAATAATCGGGTCGATCCGCGGGCACATTTACATGAGACGCTTGCAGATGCAGCGGCCCGGAACCGGGTCGGCGTCGAATAGATAATTACCGTGAATTCGGTGCGTCCCGGCGGGACTAACTAATTGCAACTCACGCGGCAGCCGCTAACTTTCTGCACGTCGCTGATGCATCACCGACGATGCGCGCGGCTGCGAATCGTCGGATGTGCAACGCGACACGAGTCGTCGTAGTGTCGTGCGTGGTGTGTAACACGGTGGACACGCGGCAAACCTTTAATCCGTTCGAGGATTATTTAATAATTCATTAGCAATAAGAGAAACGGCGGCTCCTTTATGCGGCCGCACAGAACGATAACTCTCCGTCAGATTTCATTCTGACCTCGTAACGTAAGCTTCTCTATTTTGAAATTTTAAGAGGCTCATCCCAATCCATGCTTGCGTATCATCTAAAGATACAATGTAGAGGTGTTAGAGTTAGCCTGATGGGATCTCCCACATTGTCTAAATGTCTCGAAATGGAATCTCACTCGAAACGAGAGAAAAGTGACGATATTTTTGGCTTGAGACGACAGTGAAAATACTACCACTCGAAATAGCAAGAGTGAACGTTTCACTTAAGCTTAAAGTAAATTGATCTGACTCTATATGTTTCGGATCGAATCAGGTGAATGTTTCGATTAGAGTGAGTATTTCCTCTGACGATGGAGTATCATCAGATTTACTCTTCAGTTTTGAGTGAAAATATTTGCTCGACGATTTTGAATAAAGGATTTCCTTTATATTAGTGAAACTTCTTACTAACAAATAACACTCTTGCTGATACAATAAATTACAGTTTTCTATAATAATGCGATAAATTAAAGACGATCTCTCGTCTTTGCCTGTCTAACAATGTGATCCTCAATTTCCTCAGATAATTCATCGTTTTTATACGCACAGACACTACGATCCTACTTTAATCCTTTATTTAACAGACTTCAAAAAATTGAAAAAAAAAATTTTTGAATGTTTAGGATCTATATTAACCCCTGAAATGTCAATTACGGAAATATCCGCACAAATAAAACTTAGGTCAAAAATACTTAAAACGGAAATATTTGCATATTCAAACAAAAATACTTATACCAGAGCGTTTAGAATGGGATACTATATTTTTACGTTTTTGGAGTCGCTGAATCCAAATCTGAGATCAAAATTATGAAATTCAAAATAACAGATCCAATATAGCGGACCGAAAAAAGTTCGATTTTAAAATAAATAAAAATCGGAATTCAAAGGTTTTTGAAGCCGCTGATTTCAAATTCAAAATAAAAGTTCTTGAATTCAAAATAACAAATGCAATATGATCAGCAAAAAATTTTAAATTTGATTCAATTTGCATAAAAATTAAGAGGTTTTAATTATTTAAAATTCTTCGTCACCATATTAGATTTGCTATTTTTTCAATCAAAAATTTCAATTTTGAATTCAAAAACGACTTCTAGGAACCCTCAATACAAATTTTTATGTAAATCAAACAATTTTTTGAACGTTTGGCCCGCCATATTGGATCTACCATTTTGAATTTTGAAATTTAATCTCAGATCAGATTAAGAAAACCTCTTTTATAATATGAGAAAATTATTAGAGAGTAACCTTTTTATAATTTTATTAAATATTTTGTCAAAAGCTTCTTTGGCCCACAAACATTTTTTTGCTCAACAGCCTAACTTCAAGTAAAGACAACCCTTTGTGCACTGTGGGGTCAAATAGACCCCAGAAAAAATAAATAAATAAAATAAATGGAATAAAGTAAATGTATAAAAAAAATAAATCTATATATTTTGGAAAAATTGTTTACTTTTTTCACAAAAATCCTAATTTTGATATTTAAAATAAATACCTTTTCTGAAAATCCTGCTATTGTACTAATTTTTTTCTTAAAGAGATGTCTTGAGAGTAATTTCTTAAAATTTTCCTTTGAAATATCAAAAATTGTGTCAGTTATGATTTTTGGAGCAAATCAAGTCATTTTTCGCGTTTTTTCGGCTTTCCAATTTTTTTCTTCGTTTAAAATCAAATTTCATCTAAAAAAATTATTCCGTCATATAAAAAGATGTTTGAAATATATCCTGGAATTTTTTCAAATATAAAAAGTGAATAATTTTATTACAGCAAATATTTTTGTAGCTGGGGTCGCGAAAGGCCCCAGTGTGCCCATTATATGATTCTACTGAAGTGTGCACAATAAGGGTTAATATAGTTCTTAGTGAAATAGATGATGTCTGGTGAATGTAACTATATTGTCTTCAAAATATCACTTTGGAAACATATTTTCTACGATTTTTGTCATCTATCCGGCAGGATCACTGGTGCACGTTCCTCGATAATCGCAGCCGATCACGCGACAAAATCTCACCGAAATCGGTCGATTTTTCGGACCAGTTGTCTTGCTCGAAACGTTCGCTTCGGAGAGGGCAGTCACGCGTGAGGTTGTATTTTTCGGGAAACCCGGAGAGAGAGCCGGAGGTAGAAGTGACAATATTATAAAAACGCCACGCCAACATGTCACGTCGAGTATGTAGCTTTCCTACGACACGGTCACATGAGGTAGCACCGTGGTGTACGACGAAAACGCCATTCCGATATATTTGGATCGAAGTCCTGTCTAAAACGAGCGACCCAATTATTTTCCGCTCGTTCGGCATAACTCAACTTGTCAAAGAATATCGGATTTTCTCCCGTTGCATAATACATCGGGCGCGATGCATTTAGTGCTTTCGAAGATCGCATTTTTCAGCGCACACTCAAGTAGGGATGTACAATTTATGAAATTGCGATGCGATTTTTTTTTAAGAACAGCAATGAATATATCGTATCACAATTGTGTATCGCAAATATGCTTTTAAAGCATATTTGCGATACACAATTCGCGCGCAATTTTGTATTGCAAGTGCGATTTTGAGTGGCATGTGATTTTTAATCATGAGGGAATCTGAGGCATGATGGAAACAGTAATGTTTAAATAAGTGTTCAACATATTAAAAATAAATAAATCAACTTTATCTCTTCGTATTAGATCAAAATGTACTTTGTCCACCTATAAGAAGACACAAATTTTACTGTGAAAGAATAGTTAAATGGAAGTTTTCTTAAAAACATCACTTAACCTCTGTTTGAAAATCAATAAAACACGAAAAAATACTTTAAAACATGAAGTATAATTTATATTTTTTAAAAACATAAACTATACTTCATGTTTTAAAGTATTTTTTCGTGTTTTATTGATTTTCAAACATTTGGTCCTTCGAGCCGGATAGAACCACGGGGGGAGCTTTAAAAAATGAAATATAAAAAATAAATACTTATACAATGTTGAGTCGAATAATTACGAATATACATTTTTCACAGCTTGAAGTTAACTGTCTGAATGAATCTCACTGTCAACTTTCTACGTGAATGGTATCGATGGTAATAGTACTGAATACAAAAGGCAATTTACATTAACATTCGTCATGACCCAAATAAAGTCCCAAATTTCATTGCAAATGAGGAGATTTCTTATGATTCAAAATGCAGCCGAAGACGCATCAGAAGAAAATATAGATGTTCTTTCTCATCATTTAGTAAGTACTCGACTAAAAGTATTAGAAGCAAATTGGATCAAGTTTCAAATAGAACATGAAAAAATCTGTCAAAATGACTTTGAACAATTAGAAGAGGAGTCTTATATGAAACATTGTACATATGAAAGATGTCAAAAATTCGATGTACAAGCTAAAGCTTTTTTACTCGGTAAACAAGAAGTTATAAATATTTCCAATTCGTCTTCACGAGCATCAGATACAATGACATCAAACGTTTGTTTAACAAACCGCCGACAAAATTTACCAAAAATCGACTTGCCTAAATTCTCCGAAGACTATCATGTTTGGCGATCATTTCGTGATTTATTTACATCATTAGTTGGCGAAAACGAAGATCTTTCCAACGTTGAGAAAATGCATTATTTAAAAACATGTCTTACCGGAGATGCAGCAAGACTCGTTATTAATCTCACTATAACAGATTATACATTTTCTTTCGCTTGGGAGATATTATTATAGTATCACGATATGAAAATAAGCGAGTGCTTATTTCCTCACAATTAGACAAATTATTTAAATTAAAATCTATTAAATCAAAATCAGCACAAGAATTAAATGCAATGCTTACTACCGTTACTGAATCACTTTGAGCTCTTCAATCTCTTGGTTGTTCAACTGAAACATGGGATCCTCTCTTAGTATACCATTTAGCTCGATTATTAGATGATGACACACGTGAAGCTTGGGAAATTAAGCTTGGATCATCCACCACATATCCTACATTTAAACAATTTGAAAATTTCTTAATCGGTCATACTAGAGCCTGGGAAAGTTTAGCATCAACTTCAAGTATATTTTCCAAAGATAAAAGGAGATCATTTTGGCCAACCAGAAAACTTGATAATAAAGCACGAAGTTTGATCGCAACAACTTCAACAGTTAAAGGCGAAATTGAATTCTTTGTAAATTAAATCATCATTTATTTGCGTGTCCTACTTACTTGTCAAAACCAATTGAAAAATGTAGACGCATTATTATTAAATTAAATTTATGTTTTAATTGCTTCGGAAATCATGCCGCAAGTTATTGTCCGAGTCCTCGCCGTTGTAAAAAATGTAGAAAAAGACATCACTACAATACACGAAGATCGTAAATTTCATAATAAGCCCGCAAATAATACTGATGTAAATAATAAAAATGCGAATTCTGCTTCTGTTCCTCCTTCAAATTTTGAAAATATATGACTAAGACCAGTGTCCACATGTCATATCAAAAAAACGTTAGATTCACGACTCTTTATTTTATTAGCGACTTGTCAAGTAAAAGTTCAGACTAAGGATAATAATTTTAAGATAGAGCACTAATCGATCCAGGTTTTGAACTTTCATGTTTTTTAAAAAACATAAATTATACTTCATGTTTTAAAGTATTTTTTCGTGTTTTATTGATTTTCAAACAACCTCATTATGCTTTCTACGCAGGGCAAAATGGGAGACATTTTACAAAATTGTTTATTTCCAAATCATTAATTTTTAAATGTCTTTAAAAGTAACTTATTAAGACATGCAATGTTTTAATAAGTTACTTTTAAAGACATCTGAAAGGATGTGTTATTGAAGTTTAATTTAATTTCGTTTAATTTTATTTAATTAATTATGATTATTAATTGATAATATATTTTTCTCACAAAACAATGAGACTATCTTTTCCTTTACTTTTTTATTACTTTTAAAATATTAATGAAAATCAATATTAAGTGTAGCAACCTTTTCAGTCATTTTCTAAGCATATATAAAAATTATATATAAAAAGAAATAATGTAATTTAACATTTTAAGGCTGTTATAATGGCATAATTCTATTACGCCTCTAAATGTATAAGTTTGGATTAGATGGTTTAAAATACCACAGATTATCGCGCGATATTCGCACAGACACTTAACTAAAATGACGAGTGATTTTGAATTGCAGGCGCGATTGTGCGATAAAAGTCCAATTGCGTATTGCGCGATACGTGAAAAGAAAATCGCAGTGCTTGCGATATATCGCAAAATCCCTACGCTCACGGGGATGCGTTTATTTCACGGGGACGGATAAAAGATGCGAATGCGCGACGAACGGAAAATATGCGTCCGATAATCTACACCGCGCTATTATTCGCGTGAGCGCGCGCACGGTCATTACGCAACGTCGTGACACATCTCGACGTGTCAAGAGGAACGAGCGACGTCGAATCGTACCGCTTTCAGTCCCGCCGACAGATTGATGTATCATTGGCAGCCGCGCACAAAGGGCTTTGGTCGATATCAAACAGATGAAATGCCGTTGCAGATAGGTGAGAGAGTGACTTCGCGACTGGCTTTTCGTCGTTAATTGAACGATCGCGGCTTGTAATTACATCACTACGTCGTTACGTCTAATTATACCGCGCGAACAGTCGGCGGTGTGCGGTTATCGCGTTAATTGTGTCAGCGAAAACTCGCACGAGAGATCTAAATAAACGATACAAATAGATTTAACTCTTCGTCTACACAATGTCGGTGCTTTTTGGGGCTCGCGAATCGATCGCTTACCAACTTTATACTTTCGCGAAGGACCCAACAAAGTTTCAAAATAGCACACATCTGTTTGCAGATTCTCATTTCATTGCTGAAATTAGAGTTAGTTATAGTTGAAATTTTTTCTATATATCTCTGGGAAAAAGTGAGTATTAAGTATATAAAAATATATATTATATCTAAAAATATATTGATTTTCGACAAAGCTATACAGGGTGTTAGTTAAGTATGTTGCCATACTCAAGAGCGATTCTTTGGTTTATTTCAAGTAAAAAAGTTCATATAAACATGTGTCCTAAACGGCTTAGTTTCCGAAATAAAAAAAATTTAAACGTGTAATAATCTGTTTCGTTTAGAACAGCTTCCTCTAATACTAGTGTTCTAACTGTCATAGGCTTTCCAAGATCAACAGTGTTCCTCACAAAAGAACTTTTTTCTCGAAGATAGCGGTGAATATTCGCAAATGTTTTACGACATAGTAAATTGCGTTGGGGATATCTTTCTGCATAAATACGCCTTGCCTCACGTGAGTTACCATTTGCAAGATCGTAGGCAAAGTGCATATCTGCTGAAAGTGCTTTCAAAATTTGTAAACTTAAGCATGATGAAACCGATTTTGATGGACTGAAACAATTTGGTCCGAAAACGTATGCACAAGCTAACCGACCCGCTAACAACATCAGAACTGAAATATATTTTTGATTTTATGACTTTGACTTTGACACTTTGTTTACGGTCATGCAAATAATAACTCACGTGAAGCAAGGCATATTTATGCAAGAAGATATCTTCAATGCAATTTACCGTTTCGTCAAACATTTGCGAACATTTACACCTGTATTTCGAGAACTAAGTCGTTTAAAACACATGTTTATATGAACTTTTTTACTTGAAATAAACCAAAGAATCGCTCTGTTGAGTGTGGCAACATACTTAACTAACACCCTGTATATAGTACATTTTAGAGAAAAACATGATAAAGTCAACTACATAGGTGATACAACTACACTGAAAGTAAAAATATCGAAGAAATAATGATTCATGAATGAATATTCATTCGGCGGATACTAATAGCATATTTACGTATACTAATTTATGTACACTAATTTACATATATTAGAAAACTAAAGTACTTCTCAAATAAGAAAATACATATTTTCTTAAAACCTTAGCTTTTCGTGAAAGCAATTGTTTCTCTTTGAATATAAGAATTTAGATTTAAATAAATAATTATCTAGAATAAATATTTAGAATTTTCTTAGATTTAAGTAAATATGTATTTTACTATATATATTATTAATATATATTAATATATATTATTAATACATTAAAAAAATATTTACTACTTTTGAGATATTCTCTCAGTATATGAGGTTTTGTATGTAGAATCAATGTATATAATTCAATAAACTATTTTGTAATTATTTCAACTAAAGCTGAATGGTTACAAGGATTACATATAATTCTCTAATTCTCTATATAATTCTCTCGTAATCATTTAATCTTAGCTGCAATACCTATAAAATAGTTTCTTAAATTATACACATTAATTCTACATACAAAATTCATATAGTTCTCATAATTCATAGTTACTACCATCACAAATCTTCTTCTCAGTATAATTTAAAGTTGCCCGACAGGCTCAGATTGTATCCCAAAAGCTATGATTATATGCGGAAAATCGAATACGCTTCGTTCTCAACGACTATTCGCATTTCCTCTGCGCGATTGTACGAAGACAGAAGTCGTGCGTCGATCGCGAAAGTAAAGAAACGGGAGCAATTAAAGGAAGGAACGAATCTACGAGAAAATTTCCCGCTGCTGTGTGAAACGCGAAAAATGCTCAGCGAGTAAACATAAATTCACCGATATATTTGCTCCATTAATTCCCCCCTGCATCCACTTTGTTCGTACACTTGGTCGCTTCAGAATGACCTATAAATAACATTAAGCAATCAAACCGGCACGCGGGATGTAATTCATTGCCGAAGTGGATCCCGCCAGGAGTATCCTGGTCGTAACTCGGTGCCGCTCCTCGAGTGTGTTCCCCTTCGGTCGCTCGAAGATAGCATTATCGGCGCTTTACATGCTCCCCAGATCGGCGATTCGTTCTTCGATCAATTCGACACTTTCACGGATCATATCACTTTTACCGTGAATCGCGTAGCCGTTGCCGTCTTTAGGTTTAGGCTAGTGTATCTACGCTCTGAGATATTGTCCCAAACGCGTTCCCTCTAACCCGAGTCGAAATTCTAACCCTACCCGAGTAAAAATGTATCTAGTAGAACAGATTTCAAGACTAGTAGTTAGATAGTAATGACTAGATAAGTTTTCTAGTCAGTCACCAGCTCGTGACTGGCTAAATATTCCTACTCAGTCTTTTGAATGTCAGGACTATCTAGTGACTATACTAATTACATAGATAGTAGCTAGATGAAAAAGATTACACAGTAACGAGATAGAAAATCATCCGTAAATCCTGAATAGAAATTGGATATCAGAACTGTCTAGTAACTGTAGTAACCAATTATAGTTACAATTACTTTTTTGTATCCAGCTACTAGATAATTTTTCTGGTACAGCCACTAGGAGAAGTGAGCGTTACATTCCTAGCTAGTAGCCATGTAAGACCCAACTTTTCTATGTCATTACTAGACAGTCATTAGATTCAATTTTTGCTCGGGTATTGTCTCAAACGCGTTCCCTCTAACCCGAGTCGAAATTCTAATCTTACTTCCGACCAGGAACTTTCTAACATCAATATATTCTGAAGGATCAGTATATGTTCAACTCTTCGAGCACACACATCCGGCCGGAGATACCAAGAGCACACAATGCAAATTTGTACTAACAATTTTCGCCGGCTTCGAATTTATTTATTTCAATTCTCTTCTTTAATATAAGAAGAAAAGATCAGAAAGAGACCGATCAAATGGGTATTATATGTTTTCCCCAATCCAATTAGGAAAATAACTTTTCCTAATTGGAATAGATGCCGAATAAAAGATTTCATTAAGCGAAGAACAAATATATAAGTTTCATTTTCATCGATTTTCCGTCCTAAAGTTATAGGATTCCAAAAATTCCAAATTCAAAACTATTTTTTTATTTAAAAAGGTATAAAATGTTGCAATTTTGTGATGTATAAAGACTGAAAGTTTACTGACTTCTACTTTCCAGTGAATAAAAAAATCGCATCAACAAAAACCGGAAATCATGGTAGTTTGATTTTGCAATATATTGTCATGTATAATTTTTTTTTTAAATGTATATAAATTATTTCTGTACATTTAAACTAACAGATTTAACTGTTATTTATTGTTTTTGTATACGAGGAATCAATTAGTAATATTCTCATTGCCAAAAACCAACCAAAAGTACAAAAAACCCAACTGGAACACTTAGATTTCCGATTTTTTGTTGACATTTTGATGTGATTTTTATCGGGAAGTAAAAGTCATAAGCTTTCAAACGAATCTTTGTACGCCGCAAAACTTCAACATTTTCCTATCTTTTTTCATTAAAAATTGTTTTGAATTTGAAACCTCTCTTTGGAATCCCATAACTTTGAGGCGGAAAATCGATGCCAAATAAAACTTATATATTTGTTTCCAGCTTAACGAGAGATTTCTCATTTAGTACCTATTTTTCAACCCCTTAGTTATTTCCCTAACTAGATTGAAGAAACATCTTTGACGATGATGGTGCAAAAACCGATAGGAAAGTGCTAAAAGAGTGAAAAATTCATTTACATTCTACCGCGTTCCGAAAGAATGACTTTTTGAAGAGAAATCGATGTTGCAGATTTGCAGCACAGTGTCATCGTAAAAGACTCAACGAGTTTGGAACAACGGTCTCTTGTAAGGGAAAGATTAGAGAATTTGTGCAAAGGCACGAGGATGAGGTAGAACGATCTATATGAAGACCTGCATTAGCAAAACCAAGGCGCGTATTTCTCAAGCCCTGCTTCTCGTGATACTCCAAAAGCTAGTTCATCGTTCTGGCTCGTCCCTGCGGCCGCCGCCGGGTCCCACGTACTTCGACGTGGTCGACCCTTCGCCATTTTATACAAAGCAAGCCGCGCCGCGGGGATTCCTCATTCGTATCGTAACCACTTATCGAGCTGTCCGCCCGCCGGAACGAGCTGTTCAGCGTGCCGTTACAAAAGGCAGGACGTATGCCCCCGGCATCCAGCCGGGAAGCAATTTCGAAGGGATTCAGCCGGGACGTTCGCGCCGCTGCGCTGACGAGAAAACGAATCGCCCACGCCCGGCATTACGCGATCGGCCTCTTCGACTTATCTAGACTTATCCGCGCACCTCGAACCTGCATCTGATATGGCGTAGAGCAAAAAAATTTTTTTTTATTCTCACCCCAATAGACTGCGATATTTATACTGTCGTATCGTTCGTATCGTTGCGTTCGCGCCTGTAAGATTCGCAATTGAAAATCAAGACGTTTCAGCGAAGATGATAATACGCATAAAAAACAAAGGAGAAATGAAAAAACGCTGCTCGTTTATCAAAAATAATACTGCTCCGTGAAAAAGGGATTCGAATTGAGATTCAATATTCAACGAGCGTAGATTCGTCTAAAAAAGGAAAGGAAAATCCATCGTGACTCAACATTTATTTAATTTGCAGAATAATAACGCGAATAGAGTGAAATTTCATGAATCAAAAAAGAGAGAAAAGTATTTATTTTAGACCTAGGACATATATTCTCTAAGAACTATTACGTATAAAGTTACATAAAATTAATTATCAGTATAGATATTTATTAACGGAATCAAGTATTTCTTTTTTTTTATATATATATGCAAAGTGGAATGAATTATTTATTTTCTTATAGTATATATACTATATATACTAAGAAAAAAGTAGTTAAGTTAATAAGACTTCGCAAATGAAATTCGTTCGAGTAAACGTTTAGTCAATTAATCAAATTATATGATTGCTGTGACGTGTCACATTAATCGATTCAATGATTGTGATTTGATCAGTAACCATATTAATGCAACTTATTGTTGCACTAATGCGTAATTCGTTCAACAGATATAATATTTCTTTGAACGAAGATGACCGATTTTGTCGATCCAATTGCTTCTTTCTTTCATGTTTAGCGCATAGTTATACCTAAGAAAACATACGAACAAAAGAATAAAGAAAAACAAGGAAACAAAAAGAAAGAAGCCAAAAAATCCAAATAGAATAAAAAACGAAGGGAAAAAAAGAGAGAGAGAGAATAAAGTTTATTGAGATCTTGGTGTTAAGAACCCCTTAAAGTAAATCGGTGGATTACAAAGACAAATTTTAGAAATTAGAGGAATCAGAAGTAGCTAATCTCATGCTTATATGAGAGAAATATAAGGAAAGATGTAAATAATAATTATAAAGAAGCAACAGTACAAGTAAGAGACGCTACGAATACTAACTAAAATTAACATATTTAATACAAGTAAATAAACAAAGTAAAGAAATTACAAACAACAATAAACATTACAAACTGAAGCATAATGAAATAAAGTATCAAAAGCAGCAGTAAATAAATGCAATTATGATCGCATGCAGGTTTAGAATATAAGAAAAAAACACAGAGAGAGAAAAAATAAAAGAAGAAGAGAAAAAGAGATAAGAGGGAATTATTATATATATTCCAAACTTTTAATACATAATAATGTGGGAAATTAATAATAATTTTTCTATTAAAATTATAGCGACCATAAATCGCTGCCTCTCGTATAGACCTAGTTTTGTACCGCGTATAAAATGATGAGGCCGAAAGTCGAGTCAACCTTTTTTTACCATTTTTCTCCCTTTACTGATCGGGCATCGAAACCACCCGCATAAAATGGCGCGCATTTAATCGGCTCCTTCGCGGTACTCTGATTTCAGCGAACGGCGATGTAAAACCGTCCGGCTAGCCGGGGATATTCCACGTTAAAGCGCGTTATAAGGGGGACCACGCTCTCTGTAGAACGAATAATCGAGAATAGCGCGGGAGCAATTTTAAGCTTGATTTATCGTCGATCTCCAAAGGAAATCGCGGCCCGCCCGCCCGACGCCCGCAGGGTTGCACGGCCCGCAAGAGAAGAACAGGGTATCCTTAATCCCGCAAGAAAGGAAGATGGCGACGATGGGACACGAATTTTATTTTCGGCGAACAGAGAGGAGATAACGATTTATCTCGCAAGCAGCTCGGCGTATCGGCTTTCGATTTGCCGGTGAAGCGCCTTTAAGGAACGGCGTTGAAATTTGCACTGGAATTATCGCGAACGGCAGGACGCATTGCACTGTCCAGTCACATCGATAATCTCGAACGCAACGGGTGACGAGAATTAATGTCAAAAGTGCGCCACAATGACAGGCAAGAACGTAAGTAAGAATTATACGAGCAACCCGCGAAATATTGTGGCATGTGAAAGATTATGGAACGCCCGTGAGTCAACAACGAGCATACAAAAATCGGCCTGAAAAACTCGATAGTGATTCAACGATTATGATAAACGGATGCGGAACTCAGCGCCCGTTTAAAGTGACGCACGCAACAATGAATAGCGTAACGCGAACGATAACGAAATGCCATGTTTCTATTTCGTCTCCTCGCAGGCACGGAATATATCAGCCCGCGCCATTGCCAGGCGGATTCTCCGATTACCGCGAGTTTCAGCGAGCGAAGATCATTTTCCCGCACAGCCAGGCTGGCTCTCATTTTAGCAACTCGGTGTCCGCGGCAAAATTCGACACGAATATGGGCGGAAACGAGGGTGTTTTATGATTAAACAAAATACGCATTAGAGGTTATGCAAAAGCAGTTGTCGGCGGCGATAGAGCGCGTGTTATGGTGCTTGCTCGATTCCGTCGCGTTTTTCCCGTCGCACCGTGTCGTACGTAATGCGAAATTGTGTTCGACATGTTTGCGGAAGTGGCTGCGAGCGCGAGTCGTGAATTTAATGCGTGCGACCGGTGGCGTGCATTGCCGGCGAAGAAACGTAAGAACTGCACTTCTCCGCCGCATGATTGTCACGACAGAATGCAAAATGCGCGGCGTTGTCGCGTAGAGAGACCGGGACTATATAGTCCCAGAGATACGTTGCTCATCTGTTTTTTTTTTCAGTATTTATCTTGAGAAGAATACACTGAGAAAAAAATTTACTAAATTTCAAAAAACGTTTATTTGGATAGTACTGTGAAGATATTTGTAAATTGTAATTGTAAATTAAATAATTATTTTCTAAAATTAAATGAAGAAGTTTTAAATATAAATTTGTTTCTTTAATATTAGAAAATAATTACTTAATTTAAACAAATATCTTCACAGTACTAATCCAAACAAACGTTTTTTAAAATTTAATAAATTTTTTTCTCACAAGGAACATAGGCAACCCGAAAATTCAGAAAATTCTGAAACATTGTGTGCTTTATTCTCTCTCTCTCTCTTTTTCCCTTCGTTTTTTATTCTATTTGGATTTTTTGGCTTCTTTCTTTTTGTTTCCTTGTTTTTCTTTATTCTTTTGTTCGTGTGTTTTCTTAGGTATAACTATGCGCTAAACATGAGAGAAAGAAGCAATTGGATCGACAAAATCGGTCATCTTCGTTCAAAGAAATATTATATTGCACATTGTGTGCAAGTAGTACATCCACAACATAAAACTATTTTTTGTTTCTGCTAAATTTCGATTTAAGAGGGTAAAACCACCCCTCGGAAAAACAACATTTTTATTTTTAGCGAATATTTCCTAAAATACAAGGTATATGAAAAAATTGTTTATATAAAAGTGATAAAATATTTTATACTCTTTGTAATGGTGTATTCAAATTTTGCAAAAATGAAAAATTGTTGAACCTCCTTTCCCCACTCATTGGTTTCGAGGGGTGGTTTCACTCTCTTAAATCGAAATTTAACAGAAACAAAAAATAATTTTATATTATGGACGTACTACTCTACTTGCACACAATGTTTCAGAATTTTCTGAATTTTCGGGTTGCCTATGTTCCCTTCAGTCTAGTGGGTACAAAATTGCGCGAAATAGTCCTTTTAAAACAGGTTTCCTCGAGTTTCTTTAAAATCGTAATAATATTACAGTTAAGAAATAAAAAAAAATTAGTTTGGCAAAGTAAATTTTCGAACTTCTCAAAATTTTCTATTAATATTCTCCATCGTGACTGAATAAAACTATAAATAAAATTATAAAATTATAAAATTATAAAATTATAAAATTATAAAATTATAAAATAATTGAAATAGAGCGTATAGGCAAATGAGGTAAAGTTGGCCTATATTTAAAGTCCGGTAGGAAGACTGTGGAGACCTCCCGCGGCGACTCTGAACTACTGACTCTGCTACTAGTCAGGATACATATTTTATACGTGACCTTCTTTACCTTGCGTTATTGGGCAATTGAACCCGGTATCAAGTCAAGATAACTACATATTGCATATTCGTATTTTAGATATTACAAAATAAAATATACGGTTAATCGTGGTCGAGCATTAACACATAGAAAAAGATTGTCTCTATTATGTTAATACAGTCACTCACAACAATTAATTATTAGATTTGGTTTCTAGGTTTGAGCCGCATGGATTCATCTTTGTTTGATTCCGACGTTTCGCGAACATTTCAGTCCGCTTCATCAGGGAGGAACCCGATGCCTCGTTCCTGATGAAGCGGATTGAAATGTTCGCGAAACGTCGGAATCAAACAAAAATGAATCCATGCAGCTCAAACCTGGACACCAAATCTAATATACATGGACACCGCGAAAGCTTAAAAAATCAAAACAATTAATTATCTGAGAAGTTATAACTTCAAAATTCTAAAATATAGGGCATCTAACGCCGGTCTTTCCTAACGCACGGACCAACCGCTCTCTGAGGTCTCGTGATTCCTAAGGAAATTCTACCATTTTACATAATAAAAAAAAATACTGCCATTTCTCGCTGGGAAATTTTGCTAAATATTCTTTTTGCTGAAAATCTCTTTGTATGTCGCGTCCAGAGTTGCGACTAATTAATTATTTTTTTAAATTAATTATGTCGTATTTAATTAACGATCAATACGAATCGATTCAATTGGAGACCGTTTCACTGAGAATCAATTTTAACAAATTTAATTGAAGATTCGATTAACGATTGATTTCAACGAATTCAATTGACAATTAGCGAAAGGAATTCGAAAGTCGTTCAATTAAGGGATGTTATACTTGAAAACTTAACCGATAAATTACTGACTTTTAATTGCAAAGTTTACGTCGTATATTGTGGTTGCACAAAAATATAAGTGCTTTTAGTACACATTGAAAGTACGTGCAATAACGAATTCGAGCATGTGACAAAAACATTACAAAATTTTTAACACTTCAAGCTGTCAGCTAGCGTAAATATTTATTTGATATAAGAGTTCTGTAATTTGTACGTATCGCACGTATGTTTGCTTCGCTAACGAAAATTTAAAGAAATATTTTTGCATTTTTACAACTAAATTAACATGATAAAACAAAGCAGCACATATTTATATTAAAATTTTCTCAATAATACAATTACAGTATCCCATGTTATTGTGCCTATAATGAACTATCTGCCCCCTGGGAACTTCACGATAAACTCTATGATGACCAGTTTCTTCCTTCATTTACATACCCAAACAATATATAACCTAAAATTTGATAAGTCCCTTACTTACACACATTAACAACAATTCTAACGTTATTATTTCTACTCCCAATTTTCCTTCTAGCCCCACCTTCTCACATTCAGTATAAAAAGCCGAGACACTCCAGGCAGTATTCAGTTAGTAATCAGGCAGTAGTCAATGAGTCGGCAGACAGTCAGCTATCAGTCAGTCAGTATTTCCTCAGAAAACACAATACCTCCATCTATGCAGCGTGGTTAAAATGGACGGACTCTTTTGACCGATTCCGTAACTTTGGAAGCCGACCTACTGAGTCGCAAGCACATCGCCAGCATCGACCAAGCATACGAGAGTAAGATTCTTGGAGCTTTCTTCTTTGTCTTGCTCTCATTTCCTCCTCCCTACATACACACACGCATATATTCGTATACCCGCGAACACCACCATAATTGTAAAACCGCTTAGGCCAGTTCTACAATATGTTGTTTGTCGGAGTGGCATGTCGGAACGTAGTCGATGGTCCAATAAGAAAGTTTATTTTCAGTAAATGAGTTCTCTTCATTGAACCATCGATCGCGTTCCGACATGTAACTTCGACAAACAACGTATTGTATAACCGGTTTTAGAATAAGAATTTATAATAAATATTGAATTTTCGCAATATTTACTTTTTCTCAAATTCATCCAAATAATAATTTATATTTCTTTCACAATTATCGACTCATGGTCTCTGAAATTCAGTTTTTCTGACCAAAAATACGGACCGCTCATCGTGCGTCATTGCACTGATAAAATAACCGTTCTAGTTGCTGACCTACTCTCCGTGTACGAATCTCAGAATTATTCACTATTTTGTTTTCAAATTATCGTGGTAGAAAGTTTATAATTTATAGTAATACTCGAAATACTTATACACATACATTTAAATATCTATATATCTATATATCTTTATACTTATACACATATATTTAAATATCTATATATCTTTTTTATTATCTATACATTAGATATGTGTCAATCAAAAAAGTTTTTTTTACGTCGAATTAAATCGGATCTCAAATTTTAATTTCGAATCGAATCGAATCATTGAAAAGATTTTTAAGTCATTATATAGTCATTGAATTCAACATGAAAACAGTGACTTCAGAGAGAGAGAAAGAGAGAGAAAAAGAGAAAGGTAACATTGATCATATAATATCAATTCATTTTAAGGTAAGAAATATAAATGGTGTCTCATCACTACCGTATTATCTCTTGAGGGCGGATTCCTGACGTAATTTGAAGAAAAATATCCCAATACAAAAATGTTGAAGCTTAATACTTTTTAATTATGAATATACTTTAATGCTTAATACTTTTAAAATTATGAACGATTAAAGTTGACCAATTATACTGGCTAAAGTACGCGCGTTCAGGTACGGTACAACACAGAGTGGTACAGGTGCATGTACATGTCGCCTCTTTTCTAAATATTATCCTATGAATTCCTACATCATAGATAAAAAATCAATACCTTTGACATATACGTATCATGTATATTAATTTGATTTAATTTATTTTAATAGTTTACAAGAAATATTGATCGATTTGCCAATATGTAGCAACTTGTTTATCATAAATGAGAATTTGCATAAGATATGAAATTAGTTGTAAATCTCTGAAAGAAACGTCAAATGTGTGACAGCTTATTGATTCTCATAAATGTATTGTGTGATATTTTATTCGTAACATTTTGACGAAACTGTTATTATTTGCGATATGTTTATTTAAATGATAGAAAAAGCAGATTATTATTACATACATTGTTGTATGTATGGAACTTCCGTATCAATAAGGAGAAAAGGGACGACATATGCATACACCTGTACCATTGTATGTTGTACCGTACCTGAGCGCGCATATTTTAGCCAGTATAATTGGTCAACTTTAATCGTTTATAATTTGAAAAGTATTATAGCCTCGACATTTTCGCATTAGCATTTTTTTCTTCAAATTACTTTCTGTTCTTAAGAGATAATGCGATAGTAATAGGACATCCTATATAATATATAGTCGGTAAATATGTATGGAATATAGTTCCAATTTTGAAAGCTGCGCAACAACACATATCGATCCGACAGTTGTCAGTAAGAATTTATCTAGAAACCATTATCTTCGTTTAATATTTTTGAAGAAAATCCTAATATATAGCAAATTTTTCAAGTCATGCTAATTCCCGTAAGGCTGAGTGTCTTTAATAGTACTTCGTTAATGCTAATGTGCGCGATTCATATTCGAATCTTTCCGATTCGAAATTTTCGAATTATTCGGATTCGAATCATAGGAATTCAAATTCGAATCGAATCGAATTTCACTTGATTCGATTCGATTCGAATTTGAATAATTCGCATATCTCTACTATACATCTCTATTAGAGATGTATGCTAATACATAAATAAAGCATTTATAAGAGAAATAAAAAATAATAACTTTTCCTTATTTGTGATATACTTATAAGAGAAATAAAAAATAATAATTTTTCCTTATTTATGATATTGTGTATATATATTTATCCTACTTTTATTTCGAACTAATAATGATACTTAGATAACGAAATAAAAGTATAGAAATTTAATTTTGATTAATAAATAGTAGATTTATAAGTGGTCTATCATTTTAGTGGCGTTGATGCGCCACTGAGAATACAGTATCTGGCGCGATACAACTACCTGAATAATCGAATTTAGCAAAATTTAATTAGAGGCCGTTTAATTGACGATTGAGCTCAACAGATTTAATTAAGAACCATTTAATTGACGATTGATATGAGCAAATTCCATCGATTTGATCGTAGATTGTTCAGTGACGATTGTTATGACCAGTGCGTCCCCTCAACGCGGGTTCTACTTAGCATTTTTCAATTATCGGGATTGTCTACAATGTATTCCAGATATGAATGTTATCTATAAAACCAACTGCAACTTTAAGTAATTAAACATTCTTCTTCAATTGAATTTACTCATGTTAATCGTCAATTAAACGGCCTTTATTAAATTGGCCAAGTTCAATCGTCAATTAAATGGCTCTTAATTAAATATGCTTAAGTTCAATTGTTATTATAATTGAACGATCTTTGATTCCCTTCTTTTATATTAACTATCAATGGAACGATCAATTAATTAAGTTCGTTATATATCAAAATAGGTCGTCAATTAAGTTGTTCTTCAATTGTTTTTGCTCGGATCAATCGTCAATTAGTTGGATTGAAACAAATTTATTTAAATCAATTACTAAATTGAGAAAACTTTCATTAATATTTTTGTATCTCTGGCCGCACTCGAAACACATTTCTTATGTTAGTCATGGAGAATAAACAAACGTGTCACGAGAAACTTAAAACTCAAATTTGTACAACATGAAAATTATTCGTTTGCTTTCGCCATCTTATCTACTCCAACCAACACAAAGTTGACCTATTTCTTGCGCTATAAATATTCTTGATAAGAAACCGTCTCGTGTAACAGGTTTCCTTTATTTTCATGACAATTGATATTTCTACATAAATCAAAATCACTCCTATTCCAGATTCGTATTTCCAGATTCCTATTTCCTTCGTATATTTTTATATATTTTATTTAACGAACGATATGATTCCTGTCGGTTCTGTATTTGAGAAGCCGCGTTCAAGTAGATACAATTCGAATCGAACAAGTAGCATTGTACATCAAACCTTATAAATGCAGTTCCATTTTCTTTTCCTTGACGAGAGCTAATCACGGATATTGTTGACGTACACTCAATTGCATCATTATAACAACCTGTTTGAACCTGATATAGTATCATAAACGATAATAGATATTGTTATTTATTCAGTCAATCTCTGTTATATTACTCTACGAAAAATGTATCGTTTTACGAGTCGCTTCAGGGAACGCTCGATGTATTTCTCGCATAAATTATTAAAATAATTCATAACACAGGAATACAAAGGAATCTAGAGTAGGAATGATTTTGATTTATGTAGAAACATCAATTGTCATGAAAACAAAAGAAACCTGTTACACGAGATGGTTTCTTATCAAGAATATTTATAGCGCAAGAAATAGCTCAACTTTGTGTTGGTTAGAGTAAATAAGATGACGAAAGCAAACGAATAATTTTCATGATGTACAAATTTGAGTTTTAAGCTTCTCGTGACACGTTCTCCACGATAATCCGTCTCCATATCTTCTTGAGTCGTAAATTTTATTGTACTTTCGAGCTCGTTATTCTATTTTTAATGCTTGCTTTAATATTCTGAAGTCTACATAAATCTTTTTTTATTCTATTTAAGGAAGATGAGCACAGCTCTTGTAAAGTAAAAATAGTTCTTTTTAGCAAATTATTTGACGCCCATAAAGGTAGATAAATAAGTGATTTTGCATTGAATCAGTCATCTTTTGAACTGTTGAAAAATATTTTTCTATTTGATGAAATATATTTTTATTTTGATATAAAATGTGTCTGTAGTAGGCTCTGCACGTTCCATCGGCCCTGCACCTAGAATCCTTAAAAGTCATCTGAAATAAAAAATCCAAGATTTTCTTAAAGTATATGAATGTAGTTCAATTAAGCGTACGGATCTTTTTACGATTGAAATTTCCCCTAAAAATGCCAATAAAAATGATACTTTTATTTTGGGCGATTTTCAAACATTTCTTTAAACATTTCTTTAAACATGTGTTATTTTGCGAATAATTAAAATATTAAAATTTCCGTACGTTTAAAGGGATGCTGAAGCTGAAAACTTTATCGACAGAACACTGATATTTTTCTGCAAAGTTTACGTCGTATTGGTTACACAGAATTACAAATACTTTTACGTAATAAAAATACGTGCAAAAATAAATAGGAGCATCGCTCGATATGTGACGAAAACAAATAAAAACGCGAAAACGAACAAAAAAATTTTACGAATGGTAAAATAAAGCAACACACATTCATGTAAGTTCTGTATATACAAAAAATACGAAAAGGATAGCGTGATTATGTTAGTGACGATCGTCTCTGCATTATCGATATTACTCGAGTTCGTCATCGACTCCAGCATCTCTTAACTGAAGCTATTCATATAAAGCTATTCATATATATCTTTAAGAAAATCTTGGGTTTTTTATTTTAGATGATTTTTAAGGACTCCAGGTACAAGGTCGATGGAGCGTATAGAGTCTACTACAGACGCATTTTATACCAAAATAAAAATGTATTTCATTAAATAGAAAAATATTTTTCAACAGTTTAAAAGATAACTGATTCAATGCAAAAATATTTATTTATTTACCTGTTTTATCGACGTCACAAAAAATTCGCTAAAAAGAGCTGTTTTCACAGTGTTTATCTCCTTTAAGTACTACTAACTTTGTTGAGATGGCTTCTTGAGAATCTACAAGTAGCATTTTGTGCGTTTTCTGCCATTTAGAGGCACTAAGTGGGACTTTAGTTTCCACATGTATTAAACACACTGATTCTTCAGGTTACACAAATGTTAGAAAGTTCAGATCAAAGGTAGAGTTAAAGTTTCGACTCGGTTGCTCTTTATAGAGAGAACTCCAGTCGAAATTTTGACCTACTTTCAACCTCAATATTCCACTTTACGCCTATTTTGATACTCTACAGCCTATGGCTTGGTTTACATCGTCAAAACGTTAGTACGCGTATTAAATTTGATGCGCACCAATGCTTTAATATAAGTACGTTTACATCAAACGTACTAAAGGAAAAATATAATACGAATTTAATTCATGTCGTTTACAAATACCTCCTAGTGGTGGTATTTGGAATTGCAATTTGCTTGAGATAACTTCGACCGACAGGAGGAATGCATAATTCTAAAAATGTTCTCGTTTCTTCTTCTCTCCAATTTAACTTTTTTTTACAGGAAATTTTACTATAATATAATTTGAGAGAAACTTACGGTTACCAATAACACCGGTTTTAATTAGGTTAGGTTCCCTCCAACATTCGTTTCATACGTTTACATCGTCATTTGTATCATTTGATACGCGTATTAGTTTAGTACACTGAGAGAAGAATTTAGTAAATATTATCAAAATTTGGTTACTATTACTAAATGGTAGACGTAAATATAGCGGGCCAAAGCTATAGCAATACTTATTAATTAATTTAGTTCTGTAAAATAAATTATTTATTAACAGAAGTAAAATTTATTTGCTTCCAGAATATATTTGGTAAATAAAACTTATTGAATAGTTGAGCAAAATAAGCGATTTTGTAGTAGTTACAAAATTTTTGGTAGGTTCAACCAACCATCTGTAATAATAGATATTGAAACAATGTAATAGCTGCAAATGAATGAATTTTTCGTTGTGCTGCAACAAAACATACTTATACTGGTAACAAAATAGAACTCGTACCTATTGAATCTTTTATTACATGAGATATAATAATTTCATAACAATTATCAAATATCTGTTCATAACTATAATATATTTCATATTAAATATTTAACATTAAGTAACTATTACTAAATTATTTAATTGATGTTACTGTGAATGCAATTACGTCATACTCCCGATCTATTAAATATTTGGTAATTATTATCATATTTAGTATTAGTTACTAAGGATTCAATGAATTTCTGTAACTAAATGCAGTTTGTTATAGTTACCAGTCTTTTCTCTCAGTGTACAATACTCCTACTTGGTACGCTCGCACCAAATTGATCCGTCAGTGTTGACATTGTGCGTATTAAATATTTAGTACGAATTTAGTACCTAATACGAATATAGTACGAATATAGTACCTAATACGCGTATCAAGTGCACAATGTAAACCAGGCCTATATCAACCTCTTTGGATTCTATTTAACCTACTAGCTTTTGTGCGTTCCCTGCTATTTAAGCTTGATCTATAATATATTCTTTGCTTCTTATTTCTTTCTCTTTACCTCTTCCTCACTCAAACCTTGAGCTTTAAGCCAGAAAAAGGCAGAGGGAGAAAAACAAGCAGCAAAGAGTACATTGTAGATTAAATTTTAAAGATGCCAAATAGGACTTTGGTTTCCGTGTATATTAAACGCACACTGACCCTTGTACAAATATCAGAAAATTCAAATCAAAAGTAAGGTCAAAATTTCGAGTCGATTATCTAGGCGATATTGTTAGAAAGGAGCTTTGTCACTACACTCTCTCCTAATTGTCTCATACCGAATTATTAGAAACACGTGTACATACGCATATATTAATACAATTCCACATGCAATCGGCGCCAATTTCGGCATTATAAAGTGACGAACGAGCGGATGCAGTCGATAAAGCGAAGTGAACACGGCATACAGAAAGGCCGCTTCGGCAACGAAATAAAATCGCGAAATGTATCCTCACTCGGAAAGCACTTTCACCCTCTCTTCCCCCCTCTCTCTCTCTCTCTCTGTCCTCCTTCTCTATCTGTCCTTTTTTTTCCACCATAGCACGATGGCCGCATATGCAACCGACAACATCCGCGTACAGGCAGCTGCGGTTAACGGTTCAATCTGCTGATTTCAATAATAACGTGAAATTTACATCTCCCGGGCTGCGCCCGGGAAACGAATTACGCGAGATACGAATGGAATTCCCGACGAAGGACTCGGCAACGCGCGTGCAACGTGCGGCTCCGCGGAGATCGCGTCGATTATTCGCCCACGCGACATCGTCGTCGTCGCTACTCGTCGCAAATGGCATTATAAGTTCGTATAGTGCGCGACTCTAGGGCATTCTGCGTATTTTCGCGAGCGATAGGGACAGATTTGCGCTGAATTATTGCGGTCGCACACGCACAATGCGTCGTCCGGCTGAATAACGCAAATCGAACGAATCCCGGCGAAATTTTCGACAATAAGTGCAGACGACACGCGGGGTTTCGGCGGGCGAATCGGCGTGAACGCGCCGTTAATGTGATTCGCGCCTTTCACGCGTCGTTATCAATTGCGCTAATCTCCCAGACGGACGCGCGCAATTTGCATGCCGATTCATACCGCTATCAGCAGCCGCGTCTGCTGTGTCGTTAATAAAAATCAATCAGCCTCGCGGGGTGTCGCGGGAATCGAGAGAACATCACACCGAAGACGCGCGATTATAACGTGCTGCTAATAAACGTTCTGATATAGGTTATCGCTGAGTTTATGGTGATGGTTTATGCAGGAAAATTACCAGAAATTCATTAGGAAAGGAGGTTAAGCAAATACAGGATAAGAGAGGCCGATACATTTTGACCGGCATTATCGGCGCGATGTTATCGTTCCTATTCGCGCAATCGAACGCGCGTATTGGGTGGCGGGGGCGATCCACACGCACGCACACAAACACGCGCGCATCCGCCGCTATCGCGACAACATTCAAAGCAGAGCTTGTCCCGCGCCCGCCTATTCCTAATTGCGGCGAACAGTTTGTCATATATGGCACGGATTTCCGTGTCGATCGTGCCAAACCCGTCCGGTGGTCATATTAAAATATATACCACTTTGCGGGACGGGAGAATTATACCGCCGTCGCACAGTCATGCAGGGTATCACTGATGTGTAACAAACTCGCGTGAATTTGCGCAACAGACCATGGCGATACGCCGTTTATCATGTTAAAGACCCGGCCGGACAAACGTCTATTAGCGTTGATCCCAATTAATTAAATTTTCTTGCTCTGTCTGCTTAGAGAAAGGCCGAAATAACGGCTACATCTAATCTGCTTAACTTTAATGTGTCTATTTCATTTTAATCTTACACGTATTACTTTCCCTCCCTTTCTCTCTCTCCCCCCTCTCCCTCTTCCCCTCTCTCTCTCTCTCTCTCTCTCTCTCTCTCTCTCTCTCTCTC
>NW_022639638.1:57461-68696 GCF_010583005.1 Odontomachus brunneus
CTCTCTCGCTCTCTCTCTCTCTCTCTCTCTCTCTCTCTCTCTCTCTCTCTCTCTCTCTCTCTCTCTCTCGCAAAACAGATATTAGTTTTATCTACCTTTCTGTAATATTATCCAGTGACATGTTCGTCTGTATTTATTTCTGTAACGTTGATACTCTCCATAAATTTAAAAATCACGTTTCGCTGAATTTGAAGCGCAACAATTATTCTCCATACTACTTATTTTACAACGTCGCGTACACGTATACACGCCGCGTATACGTACACACGCCGCGTATACGTACACACGCCGCGTAAACACATATTCCCTCGTCATTCGCATTTCTCTCTTTACGCATCACGGAAAGTTTGTTTAACGTGCGCGGATTGTATAATCTGTCGGAGAAGCGTTTAAGAGCTCTCGTGCAAACGAAGGACTCCATGCGCGCGTGGCAAAAACCCATTTGTAATTAAGAGACGTAATCGCGCCGAGCGACACGGCGGATATACGTGCGCCCTTCATGCGGGAATCTATGAGGGCGCGCCACGTACGCGCGAAATTGCATCCGCCGGGATCTACTCGCACATGCCGAAAACGCGGCCTGTACAATCTGCATTCGCACGTGCCAAGGGATATCAGGGCGCGCGTCCTTAGTGTTTTCAATTTCCTGCGTTTCGGGACGACGACGCCGGTAGCAAGCAGACGTGGCGCGGCACGTTCTGTTCATCGACATGCGGCTACGTGACGGAAATGACGAATTCGCCTCGTAAATTTCGTTGCGTTTCGCAAAAAGCCGAGAATCCCCTCCTCCGCTTTCGGACGAGGATAAGCGTCTCTCCGAGCTGAAAGACGCGCTGCCCGGACAGCCGCGCGACACTCAGCCGGAGAGACGTATCGCTTCCCGCAAAATTGAATATGTCACACTTCTCAAATCCTTACCTTTATCTTGCCCGTCGTGATCCCCGCCGTCGTTTCCGCCGCCACCGCCACCGACACCGCCGCTGAGCACCCCGACGACGACGACGTCGACGTCGTTCTCCCTTGCCGACTCGTCCCGCACGAAATTGCGTCTCGCGGGCGGAAGTTCAGTCAGGATATACGTCTTCCTTCGCGACTATGATTGTCGAGGAAACGTCTGTCCACCATGGGAAGAGAGCGTTCACGCGCGAGGTTACATTCGTTCGTGAAGTTAGACGACGCGCGGCAACGCGACGAGACGAATCTCGTGCGTTCCCTTTTACTCCTGACAAGTGTGAATATTCATCGGGCTCCTGTAACCAGAATAGTGCAAATCTGAATTTTTGTCGAAAAATGAGAGAATTTGAAAAAAAATATTTACGTAAAATATCTCCTTTCGCTCATTAATACACAAAGAGAATATTATAGTTTCTGTTCATATAAATTCTTTTTATCAATCAAAAAATAGGAAAAAAGGGGCAATTCGAGTTCAAACACAGGACTAATAGTGCTATGTACCATATGGGTAAAACCTTCCTTGTGTTAGGAAATCATGTAATATTTATTGAACATGAATAATCAATATAAAATGTTTTATATTGATCAATATATGTTTTATATTGATTATTCATGTAATATTGATTATTCAATAAATATTACACGATTTCCTAACACAAGGAAGGTTTTACCCATATGGTACATAACACTATTAGTCCTGTGCTTGAACTCGAATTGCCTCTTTTTTCCTACTTTTTGATTGATATCTTCGTTTGCGAGTTCTTATTTCTTTCTCTAAATTCTTTTTAATTTTAGTATGTTTTTAGTAGTGCAGGAATAGACTGTCCACCTTGTTAAGGAACACAGTAAATTTCGCTAAAAATATAACAGATTTTTTAATAGCACTCACACATTTCAGTTTTTTAAATATAAGTAAAGATAAAAATAGTCAATTACGACATAATGTCAATCTGTTCCTCGGTTACAAAGTCCTAAGTAAATTTTACTGTAAAATTCTCTCTATATAGTTTCTTTTCATATAGATTTTTTTCAATTTTACTATATGCTTTTAGTAGTTTAGGAATAGATCATAGTAAGATCCATCTTGCTAAGGAACTTAGCAGAAATATAGCAAACGTTTTAATATAGTACACTTAAGATATAAGTAGCATACAAATATGAGATGAAAGAATAGTCAATTACGACAGAAAATATCGATGTATTTCACTATTCAATTTTTAAAATTATTATAAAATTAACTATAAAATTATTATAAAATTATTATTATTATTATTATAAAATTAACTATAAAATTAACTATAAAATTATCTCCGTGTAATATAAGAGTCACCTAAAAAACAACCGAGTTAGCGATCTAGCATTAACAGTCCAAGTTCAGTAGTTGAACCCGGTTGGACGAGAGCTGCAGCCAACATTTTTGCGAAACGTCGCTTACGAAAGAGCCAAGGCATAAAAGGCCGACTTGTATATCAGAGAATGGCTCTCCTTCCTAATTCGTATCATTATTCCGTACGTCGCGTTCCAATTTACATTCGAGCGAGAGTTGCTCGGGACAAACGAACCGACTCGAAAATAAACGTTACACGTATTAACCGAGAAGCATAAGAACAGCGTGCGGTCTGCACACAGTCCGCTAGCGCAGTTAGAGGCTAATTACCCACCTAGCTATCTACGTACCTACCCACCTACCTATCCCGGTTCAGTTAGCCATCGCAGCTACGGGAGTATGGCCCACAACGAGGGAAAAATATTCACCTGCGAATTTGGTACGCGAAACTCCCCTGTAACGCGAATACACGGCGCGCACTACGCGAGTAGTGCCATCGACGTTGCACCAATAACAGCATATAGCATCGTGCTTATGTCTTTGTGTGCGGACGTGCCGGTGTGTGAGAACCCGAGTACACAGTGGCGGCCTGTGGGTGGGATCGCACTCTGCAACGCCACGTTCGTGGCGATATGCAGTCTCTTTTACCGTTCCTTCGGGTCTCGTTTCGTACCTGCTCACGGCGTTACGTAACGGCCGTCTGATTTCAGGACAGGTACGTACAAGAAAAGCCGTCGGGGTAGCAGGACCAGGGCAACGAGGAGGGGGAGGAGGGGAGGGGATGGCAAAAAGTCACGACCGCTCGTAACCGACGGCGGTGCGATATTTCGCGGGAAGCGAGTTAATTGCAAAAAACTGCCTCTCGCGAGCGCGCGAGCTGCGACGTAACGAGGAGCGGATAGCGTTCGATCCGCGCGCGACGGTAATTACCTCGATTAACTCCGCGCCAGTGACGTAACCACCGTGATTCCTTCCGGACGAATCACGGAAGCACCTAGGTGCAAACGCCAAGGATCTCTTTATCATGAACGTTTGCTCCATTTGCGCTCATTCATGTTCATTCGTGCACTGAGAGAAGAATTTAGTAAATATTATCAAAATTTGGTTAATATTACTAAATGGTAGACGTAAATATAGCGGGCCAAAGCTATGGCAATACTTATTAATTAATTTAGTTCTGTAAGATAAATTATTTATTTGACAGAAGTAAAATTTATTTGCTTCCAGAATATATTTGGTAAATAAAACTTATTGAATAGTTGAGCAAAATAAGCGATTTTGTAGTAGTTACAAAATTTTTGGTAGGTTCAACCAACAATCTGTAATAATAGATATTGAAACGATGTAATAGCTACAAATAAATGAATTTTTCGTTGTGCTGCAACAAAACATACTTATACTGGTAACAAAATAGAACTCGTACCTATTGAATCTTTTATTACATGAGATATAATAATTTCATAACAATTATCAAATATCTGTTCATAACTATAATACATTTCATATTAAATATTTAACATTAAGTAACTATTACTAAATTATTTAATTGATGTTACTGTGAATGCAATTACGTCATACTCCCGATCTATTAAATATTTGGTAATTATTATCATATTTAGTATTAGTTACTAAGGATTCAATGAATTTCTGTAACTAAATGCAGTTTGTTATAGTTACCAGTCTTTTCTCTCAGTGTACCGTGTGATTTCATGCTTTTACGATCGATATTATTTAGAGCACTTGTCTCTTCCTCAAAATGAAAAACATACAAAGTTTGCATTACGTTCAGCGTGCACTTAACCTTACACTGAAAAAAAGATTTGGTAATATTCAACCAGCCTGGATAATAGTTATTAAAATGTTTTGGTGAAATAGTCAACTTAACATAATATAACCAAAATATACCATAATTTGGTAAGTATTAACAAACAGTTTTGCAAGGCTTGGTGTCTGTTACAAAAGCTTGGTAACTATTATCACTTTATGTAGTACGTATTACCAAACAATTTGTTAAATAAAATCACATTGTTTAGTAATATTTTCCACTAAGTTAAACTGACGCAATATCTTAGAATAGATCTTTTACCAAATAGTTTAGTAATTATCTAACTATTTGGTAATTACTACAAAATATTTAGTACTTATTACCAAATATCGCATTAGAACGTTTATACGTATTTGTTAATTATTACCAGATTTTTCTTTCAATGTAGAATACTAAACATCAAAAAGTTACGTAAACCCTAAAAATATCGATAAATTTTATTTGGCACATTTTCATTTATTCATAACTCTCGGAAATATGATCGAAATTCAGTCCTTCTTTTCTGATCGGTGTAGAAAATTTCGAAAAATATTAATCTATTAATGCTGTTGCGATTCAATGAAGTTGAAAAAGTTACAATGAAAAAACAAAACATGTTTTTAAGGACATGTTTTTAAGAACAGTAATGTTTGAAAAGTTGGTCTATATCGATAGATCGTATCGATGTTTAGGGTTCTAAAGTTAATCGAGCTAAATCGAATCTAAGAGTGTGACGCAAATTGTTTGCTTTTAATTTATATACCACATCAGGTTAAATTCCCAACATTTTTCATTTCATATAAATAACTTGTTATAAATTTATAATAATTTATAATAATAAATTTATATGCTAAAACTCTAGATTAGGGAACACCTCGCCGATGACCTTAATCTTCACATATGTTGTGAAGGACATGTCCCTGACATGTAACATTTAAAAAGTTTTAGATAGCGGTCACTCTTCATTAAAAAGTTATGAACAAAAGAAGTTTCAAAAATACGACCAATCTACAACTGTTTGAGAAACTGTGATCGAAGTGGAAGCCGTGTGTTACGTTCAGTTGCATACGCACGCACACACACACACACACACACACACGCACACGCACACACACATACACACTGCTCGCTGGCACGCGCCTCGCCCGCCCGTCCGGGCGAGCTCCTATTATATTTGGATGATTTAACAATCACCCATATAATTTTGCGACACTGCATAAATTAATATGTGGAAGAAATATTCTATTTACAAAATTTCAAATATAATAGTAATACATTCACACACCGTAAGCTACCCGAGCGGGCGGGCGAACGCGCTTGCAGGCAAACAGTATGTGTGTGTGTATATAAGATGTCTACATATAATATATACATATATACAATCGGAAAATTACAGTCCAAATAATCAACTTCTTTTGTTAATATTTTTTTAATAAACAAAGAGCGCCGCTTTAAAACTTCAGAATGTTACTCAAGAGGATGACTTCTATCAGATATGTGAAGGTTAAGGTCATCGGCGAGGTGTTCCCTAATCTGGAGTTTTATCATTTATATTATAATTTATAATAATTTATAATAATAAAAATTTTCATATAAATAATTTTATATAAATATATTCATAAACTTCCCGCCGGCAATAGAAGCCGACCAAAATGATCTAACCTTGGGTAGGAAAATAATTAGTATAATGTGTGTATAATAAACCGGCAATAAAACAGCCACTTCCAACTATACGTGAGCAAAACTTTGACATTTGCGAAAAATAACCGAACATCACAGTTGATAACAATGCATGAAAGAAACATCAAAATGCCTTTCATGCAAAGCAGTTGCAAAGCACGCAACTTCTTCGAGGATATCGTTTCGTTAGCACGGTATCTATTATTTAACGATATGCTGTATTTATCAAAAAGTCTAAAGGTCTTTGAAGACCTCCTGGAAGAAGTTTTATCTTACTCAGTCGCCGCACGACACTGTCGCACCTGTATCCGTTATCTAAATGCATCGTTTACTACTATTTATAATCGTGTAAATAAGATTGTCAGCCGCGTATATTATATGAATGACGCAAGCCCGACGAAATATTGTATACGATAGGCAACACGACGGTTAGCGTATTGACGCTGTAGATACCAGTTGGTATTCTCGTTAACCCGTCGTGTCTCGCACACGATCGAGAGATGTGTCGATTGAATTACGCTGTTATCCTAAATATATCAGTTTATCTCTCGATATTACGCTGCGAAAACATGTGCACCGAAGATACAGATTGAGTTATAATCGAGTGGATTTTATAGTAGAGATAATTATCCAATAATATTTTTCACCGCGATGTTTACAATTTTTTACTAAAAATGTGCGTTTTTTCGATATATCGCAATCACTGCGATTTTCTTTTCTTGGATCGCAATACGTTACGCAACTGGATCTTCATCCTACAATTCAAAATCACTCATCATTGCAATAGTTAAGTGTTTGTGCATGTATCGCGTAATAGTCTATGATATTTTATACTATCTAATCTAAACTTATATATTTAGAGGCAATGGGATTGTACCATTATAATAGCCTTAAAATGTTAAGTTGCATTATTTTCTTTATACATGATTTATATATATATATATATATTTTTTTTTTATATGTTTCAGAAAAGATTACCAAAGATTACTACACTTAATATTGATTGCCATTAATATTTTAATAAATAAAGGAAATAAAAAAGGTAGTCTTATTGTTTTTATGAAAAAAATGTTGTCAAGAAATAATTATAATTAATTAAACGTGCAATAACACATCTTTATACAGGATGATCGGAAACAATCGCATTCCGTTAATATTATCGTATTTTTGAGCGAATTCTACGAGTATTTTTTCTCTTGCAAAATGCTATCCGAGATTTAGTTGCTGAGCAATAAAGATAAGCAGTTAGCCTCTCAGGTGCTAGTTACAGAAAGTAGGCAGAGGCAGCATAATTCACCGTCGGACACAGACGTTGGACAATACACATGTGACAATATTCATACATCTTATTTGAAAACTTTCAATGTACGATTAACTTCGATTTACTTCGTTGTTTGTTTGATTTATTTCAATGTTCGATTTACTTCGTTTTTCTCGTGCTTATTTTTAAAGTTTTTCCTATTTGTAAAGTTTATATTGCACTTACAAGTTCGCTTGCGCGAACACAATCGACTATTTCACCCTTACACGTTATGTTATAATTATTTTCAACTAAATTAAAATAATTTATTTGTTATTGTGCATAATGTTGTCACATATATATTGCCTAATGTCTAAAGGTGAATTGTGTCGCTCCTGCTTACTTTCCGTATCTGGCCTGTGAGAGACTAACTATGTATCTTTATAACTCAGTAATTAAGTTTCGGATAACATCTTGCAAAAGGAAAAATAGTCTTAGAATTCGCTCAAAAATACGATATTAACCGAATTAATAATATTAACCGAATGCGATTGTTTCCGATCACCCTGTATATCGCATGTTGTTTAATAAGTCATTTTTAAAAACGTTTAAAAATTAATTATTAAGATAAACAAGTTTTGTAAAATGTCTCCCACTTTCCTTCGCGTAGAAAATATAATGAGATTAAGTGATGCTTAAGAAAATATCATTTAACTTCATTATACTTTCATTTTTACTATTCCTTCACAGAAAAACCTGTGTTTTTTTTTATAGTGAACATTTAAAAGAATATTTTGATGCAGTACGAAGGGAAGGTTGAGTTATTTATTTTTAATATGTTTAACATTTATTTAAACATTACGGTACAACTATGGTTATTTCAATATCATGTCTCAGGTTTCCTTCTAAAAGGTATATTCTACATGTCTTTTAACGACATCGTTATGTGTTATTGCGCAGATTTTGTGTATTATCAAATAACTGCGTAGCGATACATAACGACATTAAACGTTATAGAATAGACCCCTAAGTATAAAAACCGCGTTAACGATATAAAATCGCGCGCGATTTAAAATTGCATTTACGGTATAAAATCGCGCGCAATTTAAAATTATATTTACGATACAAAATTGTGATGCGACATATCGCATTCATTGCGATAAAAGGATTCTTAAAAAGAATCGCATCGCAATACACAATTTCATAAGTCTCACATCCCTACTTTTTACCCGATGGCCCCTTTTTTAGCAAACAAGACAAGTAAGTCTTACTGGCTGAATCGGAAGAATAAAGTGCTATTGACGAGATTTACGAAGTCATTACCTTGAACGATATCCAGTAGAACAATACGTGATTTCCTCTTTACAAACCGAACTGAAAGGAAGAGCTTTAATTCGCGAAAACTACTACCAATACGGAAAATAAATTTGAATCAACGACGAATTGTACAGCCGTAAATTCAAAGAATGGGCCCGAGGGGAATTATTCTTAATTACGAGGATAATTGCCTATAAATCGTGAAATATAGAGGAACTTCCTCGTGCGTCTCGTCGAGGTTGAAATTCCGTCGCGCAGCTCAAAGCGGATGTCAGTTTTAAAGGACGACCGCACTGCGCTACGACATTTGTAACTCGCAAAGTTGCGTGTTCCAAGACATCATGATATTTAATTTAATATAACAGAATACGTTGTAGATCTCCCGGTTACAACGTATCACGACTAAATAGGCTCGAGTACTACCGACATTAATTGCCGTCTAATTGATCCGAAGCCTTACATCCGTAAGCTAGCGCGGAGCAAATCTTTGGATGGTGTGCAGTTAGTTATTAAGCTAATGTAGCAGGAGGATATTAAATTACGTTGTACAAGAGTATGTGGTGTAACCATTAGGGAAATGCGGGAAATTATAAGAGGAAACACTCGCAAGTATAATCGCGGATAATTACGAAAGAATTCTAAGGCCTGTATTAATAGTTATCATTTGAAATTTGTCTCACATAAAATGCTCAGATTTTTATTCAGAGTTACATTCAAATCTTTCAGTTTCAAATTGTACAATATACGCGACATTATCTCTTTCTCTCAACTAAAAAATTTTCAACGAACTTTATACCCAAATCTGATATCAAATTCGGTTGCTTGCACTAGTGCGCACTCATTGCGCACTAAGGCTTGTTTATAATATGTTATTATATTTAAAGGTTGTCTTAAATAAATTCTCAAATATTTTTAACCAGTAATATAATATGTACAACATCCGTAAGAATCATTTTATTAGCTAAAATGTTTTTAATATATATTTAAATATGTTTTTAAATGTGTATTTAAGATACGATCTTAAATATAAGAATGTACTGTAAACAAGCCTTAGCGCACACTCAGTTCGCACTAGTACAAGCTACCGAATTCGCTATGAGTATCTCACTTGAGAAGAGTTTCAAATAACAATTATTAATACGTGTCTTAAGTTTGTATTAATAGTCGTTAAAACTTGTTTCAGGTGAGATACTCAGATTTAAATTTAGAGTTAGATGTAAGTTTCTCAGAGCTAAATCGATACAAATATAAAATGTCACATATATTACATAATTCAAATAAGAAACTCAGATCTAACTCTAAATTTAAACTTCAAATATATCGCGTGGGACAAGTTTCAAGTCAACAACTATTAATGCATGTTTTAGGCTTAATACTCGTATTTTTTAATTGTTGTTACTTAAAACTTGCCTTGAGTAAATGATAGTGAATTACTGCAGAATGTCGTTCTATTCCTCAGTTACAAAGTCCTATAGTAATTTTTACTATAAAATTCTCTTCGTGTAGGCTGCTTTTCAGTTCTGTACATTGAGAGAAATAGTTTTACTGATTTAACAAAATACCAGTACTCGCAACAAATGGTCAGTAATATAGGACACCAAATAATTTGTTGAAACAAATGATTTGTTACTTTCAATTTGCTGTTGTAGCAATACTTCTGTAATGGATACAGATGCTACTGTGCAGTTAATCCAACAAAGCATAAATTTGATTTGCTAGCAATGCAGAGGCTAGAAATGAAGAAGTTAGAAATGACGTTTAGCAAATCAATTACATTAACAAAGAAATTCTTTTCTGCAAGAATTTGGAAAAAAAATAGCAACGCATTATTATTACATAAATACCGGATTTATTTCTTCGAAACCACTCATTGTACACATATCATCTAACAGCAACTATCTCTCTGACTAAACTTGGCAGCAGTGATGCGAGCTTGCACAGGCTATCTCGCAACATGAGAGTTTCATTTGTCTTCAAACAAATCGCTTCTGCTTACGACACTTGTTGTTATATTTGTTGGCGTTGCTGATACTATATTAAGTTGTACTTACGATGAATTTTGTACATCCAACAAACAATATGATTTATATCTCAGGCAATGTATGTCCGTTCAAATAACGACTGATGAAAAATAATTTGTAACGGTGTAACTATTCAGTCTGCTTCCGTAGCGACAAACATGTTTTTATTCTGGTTAAAGTAAACTCGAATAAGATAGCCATACTTTTTTAAAGTGCAAAAAAAATATTTCTTATTGTTATTTCTTAATAGTGTTTGGCACATTACTTCACTGAAACCTACAATACCATACATAATACTATCAGAGTTAAAAGGAAAATATTTCAGTGAAATTATTTATTAGAAAAATATCAAAACATGAGCATTTTACCTAAATGTTTAAGACAAGATGGCCATAAGGAATAAATAACCCATACATATTTTATGTTCAAGATTCTGTACCTATTATTTTATAAAATAATGAAAAAAAACATATTTGACATATTCATTTTAGTATAGGATATTTAATATATATTATTTGTAAAAAATATAATACACATATAAAATAGAAATCTCTATTACAAAACTTAAATTCTAAATCAAATTTTTGATCAAAACATATTGCACATAAGATTTAATTACTGTAATATTGAAAGTAATTTTTAAAATATAACGACTTTTGTTTTATAAATTTTAGAATAGTAGTGGGCCATCTTACCCAAAATGTGAGTGAAAGACGGTTATAATAATACTTATAAATAAATAGTGAAAACGAAAACATGCATGTTATATTACAATTTACATATCTACTTTATGTATCTAACGTTGATTGCGATAGCTTAACTATAATTTATTTAACGTTACAGCAAGTTTTAGTGGACACATGAGAAATTTTACAGGTAGTCGAAAATAAAA
>NW_022639638.1:68706-106523 GCF_010583005.1 Odontomachus brunneus
TTTAGAATAGTAGTGGGCCATCTTACCCAAAATGTGAGTGAAAGACGGTTATAATAATACTTATAAATAAATAGTGAAAACGAAAACATGCATGTTATATTACAATTTACATATCTACTTTATGTATCTAACGTTGATTGCGATAGCTTAACTATAATTTATTTAACGTTACAGCAAGTTTTAGTGGACACATGAGAAATTTTACAGGTAGTCGAAAATAAAAATATAATATAATATTCATAATCTTGCTATTTCGAAAAATGTACGACACTACACATACACTACGATAAATATCGATTATCTTTGTGAGTGATTACACAAACGCAATTTTTTGCAATTATTAGAGAAATTACAGCCTATGGCCATCTTATCCGAGTTTACTCTATAGAAGGATTTTTCTCAATGATATGCTATACTCCAAAATAATTACTGTCAATAACGCATACCCGCCGACGCGGAAGCCTTAGTATTTGATAGTTCGAGAGTCACTAAATTTTTCAGTCAATAATTTTCGACTGCGCGTTTCAGATAATTTGTATCGCGATTATTGATTATCCGAAAAGATAATAATGATTTGCCCGAGCAAACTGTGATACTTTAACATCGTTTCTCATTTGCATGAGTAAGGAACACTCATATTTTACGTGCAATCGATAGAAAAATGATACGACTCAATCTAATGTAAGCTTTATTTTAAAAAATGTTAAACGGTTGGCTTACATTAGATTGAATCGCATTATTTTTTATGGATTATGTGTAGAAGATAACACTAGAAGAATATTAACGCTAGAAGATAATTCTTCTCGCTGACGCAAACAAAAGACATCGGGCTGTCAAAGTGTCACAGTTGCTTGGATAAGTCGTGTTGCTGCCTCTTCGAATAATCAATAATATCACGACATATTATCGTTCAGCAACGGATGCGATGACAATTTTCATTAAGTAATTTTCGACCTAAAAAAATAGCCAATATGTGAACCTTTGTGTATATTGTCACGCTATAGAAACGAAAATTATTTGCGATGAAATGATCGATTAATTTTGTATAATGAATGAGAAAATAAACACGTATGATAGATAACGCATGAAATAATTAATTAGAGATGTCCCCTTCGACACGTTTAATAATAATTAGCGCGGATCTTATCGCTGATATCTTATCGCATTTGTGGAAACTAGATTTTGCGTAACTCGAGACACACGTGAGAGATAGTTACTTTGTCCGCCATTAGCTCCGGAGAAAATTATTGATTATTAATTCGCTTCAATGTTCATAAGTGAGCATCCGTATCATATACATAGAAGTTCCAGTGTAAAATTATATACCGTATTATTTCAGGCATGAATGTTGTCGCTTTTAGATTATTCGTGTATTTGGAGCGATTTAAAAAACAAAGTTAATGCTCTGTATTATGCATAAACGCGCTATTATCGTCAACACACCGCCGAGTTTTTATAGAGAAACACACATATGATTATAATTCGACATGAGCGCACACTCCGAACGCGCAAAATCTTTAATGATGTGCAAATCTTTGCAAAATATTCCTGAAAAAAAATGTATCCGCCTAAAATGATAAACGGTGAATTTTTGCATTTGCATGACTTAAATACGTATTTATCAGACATTTGCATATATCGGCATAAACACATCGCGTCGCTTGCAGTCAATGAAATAATTACTTTAATATTCTTATTCAAATATTCATTAAATATGTGTATATGTGTGTGTGACATCCCTCTCACATTGTGAGAAACACGAAAGAAGTTATCTGATAAAAAATTAACAAACAGATATTTCCAATCGAGATACTAATAAATTTTTTTGTCAGGAAACATCCAATGAGAAATATCGGTGCATAATTTATCACACTCCTCGCGAAAGCTGTCGTGATAAATGCGTCAAATCTGAAATTTATGCGTTTTTTCTTGCAAGACAGAAATTAGCTCTTTCCTTTCACGCTGCGTTTCTTAGAAATTTCGGGAAAGCGTAGCGAAAGAATGTTAAGAGACGCCGAGATATTACATAAACGCGTTTCGCTAAGAGGTGACAGATATGCGAAAAAGGAAATCAATCTATTCAGCAATCAGAGAATTTTATCTAGAAAACTATTAATTCCTGCTCCGCGGTTATTCTCAACAACAACGAAAGAATGTAATTTGTAATTTTTGTAACGTTCCTTCTGAGGAGGCATTGGGAATTATCTAAAGATTACACTAATATTATGTGCATTATCACCGATAAACATATAACAGCATAGCCTATCTGAAGTACTCCTGAATATTCCGATAGCCACCAGGCCAGTAGCCAAGTGCGTCAGTCTATGGCCGTCAGAGGAACGTTGAAGAACGAAAGATAGTAATGTGCAACGGCTGAGAGAATATCAGTAGTAGGTACGATAAAAATCGCAAGGCAAAAATCACGCGCGATGTGCAAAATAGAGAAATCGAGTATGAACGAATTTCAAAATGCGCAGACAACGTTGAATCCGGGACGATGTAAAATTAACCGCGTGTACGTTTAATAACCAGACAGTCGGTACTCGACCCAATCTCTTGGCTCCTCGCGTTGAGATTCAGAATTCACTCGATTTTCGACACACTCTCCTATCGTACTTTCTAAATTTCTTCGTACTTTCTAAATTGCTTCGAGTGCAATTCCACTCGGAAGGCAGATGAAGCGATGACAATCGATTCACGCGAAGGTGAGTGACTGTTCACTCGTATAGAGCGGATTCTTACGCTCTATTCTGAGTCGTCGAATAAATATCTTAACACTTCTGTAAACACACATTACTGAACGGCGGTAGTAGCAGTAATAATGGTAGTAGAACAACTACGTACTCTCTCTCATTCTAAATTTCTTAGAGTGTAAAGTTTCGCTCAAAAGGAGTGGATATTCACTTCAAGTGATAGTGAAAATATTGTCACTCTGAATGGAATAACATTTCATTTTTCATAAGAAATGAATATTTTACTCCAGCTAAAATAAATATTTCAAATAAATTTAATTTTTACAATTAGATAAAAAGAAGAATCTATAGTTCTATCGTGTTTGTAGTTGCTAATGACTCTAGTTATTGCAATCTTTTTAATGGTGTGTCATTTAATCAATTCCATTTATAAATTCGCTGACTACAGTGGGGCTTGGACCTTGACTTCTAGCTCTTGAGTCATTCGTCTTATTTACTGAGCCACTGCTATCAACTGATGAGAATGGCTCTAACTATATATGTTTCCGAATGATTCATTCTTTCATGGCTGAAAATTCACTTCATACGAGTGAAAAACCAGTCTAACTTGAGGTCGTCACTCCATTTGTCGAGGAAAAATTCATTCCACGATAAGAAGGAATTCACTCTATAAGAGTAAGTGAGAAGTCATTCTAATTCAAGTGACCCGGTTGTCACTCCATTTTTCAAGTAAGATTTTCACTCCAAGGAATTTAGAGAGTAATAATAAAGCGCTAATAGACGGTCATTCAGGCAAGACAATGTAACGTCGCGTAAAATTGAACTGGCGCTCGAGTGACTCGATGCACGATTGTTATCGCAGATGTCAATATTGCGGATTAACGCGTCGTGCAGCGATGGCGATCTGATAGCAAAAATATAGTCGTAAATCGACGGTCGCGCGAGCGCCCCATTTAACAGCCGTATACATCGTGATTATTATGATATATTTGCAGATCGTGGCAATTGTGCTCTTCGCGTTATCGAGGATGATGCGCGCGACAATTCTTCTCCTGATCGCCGCGTCGGCCGTGGTAACAGGTAAGTTACAGTTACCAGGTAAGACCGTGGTAACATTTCGCGATTGTACACACGGCTTCCTTTCGCCACTAACGGGACATACTACTGTGTTCAAAAAGTAAGACCAATTTTCAAGTTAAATTGCGCGGGTATATCGAAAGTCAAAAATATTTTTTTTCTAAATTGATAGCACTGTGACAGACATCTGTGTCAAATTATGCGTCGTTTGCGTGAAGTTATTCGCAAAAAGAGGCCGGAATTGTGGAAAGACAACTCTTGGTTTTTGCACCACGATAATGCGTCATCTCACACTGCATTGGTTCTTCGAGACCATTTCGCTAAAAATTTGACCCATATCGTTCCACAACCACCATATTCACCTGATTTAGCATCGTATGACTTCTGGTTATTCCCTAAACTCAAAAGACCGCTCCGGGGATACCGTTTTGACTCGATTGAAGAGATACAAGCTAAATCGAAGAAAGCTTTGAAGGCCATTCCGGAAATCGACTTTAACAACTGTTTCGAGGGTTGGAAAAAACGTTGGCATAAGTGTATTGTGTCTGAGGGGGATTACTTTGAAGGCGACGAAATAGATTTGGAATAATAAATAAAGATTTAAGAAAAAAATTTTAAATGGTCTTACTTTTTGGACACAGTAGTATGTTTTCTCCGCCATTAATAATAATCTGAACAAGCAGTTTTCTTGACATTCGGAGTATATCAGCTATCACTCTGCTTATTACATTGCTTGGAACAAGTATGCCCTCGCAAGCAGAACCATATCTAAGCCATATCTAAAATACAGATAGCATAACTATAGTGCGTGCGGCGCAGCGCACACAAGCGAAGAATCGTGTACGTGTGAGCTGCCCGACGGGCCAAAGTGCCACGCACTATAGTTCGTGACGAGCAACCCACACGTACACGGTTGCATCGCTTGGTAGGCTGCGCCACACGCACTGTAGTCATGCTACCTGCGTCTTAAATGTGGCACCTCTACTCGCAAGAGCTTCAGTAGAACGTCAGTGTCCCGGGGCCAAACGTAAAACTTTTAACGAGGTACAAAAAGATGAGCTTTTAAGAACCGAGCACAGTCCATATAGTGCTATAACGCAAACATATTTAAGCAAAATTGAAGCTAGATCTAACACAGCAAACATCGAGTAACAGTTATGTAAATAATTGTTAGTTATAATTTCCCACTCAACAATATAAATGTTATATAACGCGTGTTTTATATAACAGTGTTATATTGTTGAATTAAGATATTCGGTCTTCAACCGGACCTTCTTCAATGATAATACAAGTCAAGAGTTATAAAAGATTACGTGGTTATATATCAAAAGTCAAAACAGTTATGCAAGTCAAGCGAGAGAAGAGAAAGATTCTTACTTCTCCGCTATTTGGGACACGGTACTTATTATTCCATCCGAGATGGTTTTTTGGCTTTCCTATCTTTTTGTGAACTTACTTTTGTCCTTCTACTGCCGTAATTTCAGAAGTGAAATTGCTGCTCCATCCTGGTGTCTTTATCTCCTGGATATCTCGCGCTATGTGCGCTATGTTACATTGATGAGTGACACGTGTGATAGTATGAGCATTGCGTTTCCTGAGTATGCAGCTGAGTGGATTTGGGCAGTTCCACTTTAGTATCTTTTCTACTACATTTATTTATTTATCTCTACGGAACCTAGTATTTCTGCTTCTAATGGATTGTGTCTCTGGAGGAGGTACTTTCGCGACATTCAATCTCTGTCTTCTCGCTTGACTTGCATAACTGTTTTGACTTTTGATATGTAACCACGTAATCTTTTATGACTCTTGACTTGTATTACCACTGAAGAGAGTCCGATCGAAGACCGAAATATCTAAATTGTTATATTAGATTAAGCTTAAGAACTGCGCTCGGCTCTTAAAAACCCATTTTTTGTATCTTGTTTTACATTCATCAGAATTTTTATCCAGATTCTCCATAAAAGTTTTAATTTTTTGCTAAAATAACATTATACTCTCTAAATCTGAATGAGTGAATTTCATTGAAAAACAGTGAATAACACTGATTAACAATGTTAAATATGCCACTGAACGAATCAATGGCATATTTAGCATTGTTAATTAATGACTACTCACTGTTCTTCAATGAAATCCACACTGAGAGAAGAATTTAATAAATATTATCAAAATTTGGTTACTATTACTAAATGGTAGACGTAAATATAGCGGGCCAAAACTATGGCAATACTTATTAATTAATTTAGTTCTGTAAAATAAATTATTTATTTGACAGAAGTACAGATATTTTACAGAAGTAAAATTTATTTGCTTCCAGAATATATTTGGTAAATAAAACTTATTGAATAGTTGAGCAAAATAAGCGATTTTGTAATAGTTACAAAATGTTTGGTAGGTTCAACCAACCATCTGTAATAATAGATATTGAAACGATGTAATAGCTGCAATGAATGAATTTTTCTTTGTGCTACAACAAAACATACTTATATTGGTAACAAAATAGAATTCGTACTTACTGAATCTTTTATTACATGGGATAATTTCATAACAATTATCAAATAACTGTTCATAACTGTAATATATTTCATATTAAATATTTAATATTAAGACTATTACTAAATTATTTAATTTATGTTACTGTGAATGCAATTACGTCATACTCCCGATCTATTAAATATTTGGTAATTATTATCATATTTAGTATTAGTTATCAAGGATTCAACGAATTTCTGTAACTAAATGCAGTTTGTTATACTTACCAGTCTTTTCTCTCAGTGTGCTGATTTAGATTTGGAGAGTATATTAATGTAGTTAATAAATAAAGTATATTAGATTTGGTTTCCGGATTTTTCTTTATTTGATTCCGAACATTTCGCGAACATTATAGTCCGCTTCACACAGAGAGAACGATTTGGTTGAATCAAATAAACGCTTCTTTGGAATAGTCCAAACGAATTTTTCGATTTATCAAACAAAATTTTGTTTGAAGTAACAAAAATATTTATTTGCGGCTTAGTTCCAAAGAAATATTTTTGTTGTGTCAACCAAATAATTCGTTTGGATTATTCCAAAGAAACATTTATTTGAGTCAATAAATCGTTCTCTCTGTGCATCAGAAGCTCTCAGGAGCAATTCGGCATCGAGTCGTTCCTCCCTGATGAAGCGGACTGAAATGTTCGCGAAACGTCGGAATCAAACAAAGATGAATCCACGCGGCTCAAACCGGGAAACCAAATCTAATATGCATGGACACCGCGAAAGCCTAAAATATCAAAATATCAAAGTAAAAAATAATTTAATAAAAAGTGAAAATAAAAAAAATATACCTTTAAGAATAAAATTATAGTAGCGAAAAGATTAATGTCCCAACATTTATTAAATTTAAGATTACTAAATATTTTGAACTAACCGTATCCCGTTCTACGTATGCATTCGCCATGACTACTTGAGAAATCGGAAACGATGTTCAAAAGTAGCCGTAATAGTTTGACAGTTTGAGGCTTAGTTCGCGTAAAATGATCAATAGGAGATCAGCAATCATGAGTAATCAGCAAGAACGTGATACAATACAGTGAAAATATATTTAAAGGATATTGGTACATGAACAAGGTAAATCTTTCAAGAACCGCTATAAAAAGAAGAGTAAGAGTATCGAAAGAATATATCACTCTCTTGCGTGATTATGCGTAACGCATGAGTAGATGGAAAACATTGACTCACGTGAACTAAACCTCAAGCCGTCAAATTGTCACGGCTGCTTTCGAACATCGTTCCCGATTCCTCGGATGCTCGATAGTTATGATAAATGCATATGTAGAGAAGGAGACGGCTAAAATACCTACCAATTCTAAGTCTAATAAATGTTCAAGCATTAATAAAACTTGTGTGTACTTGACGCTGTTTAAAAGAAAAACGCGAGTAACTCCGTCGAATTTTTCGCAGTTTGTAAAAATCGTCAAGCAAAGGAAAAATGCCGCATATTTCGTGTTATTGAATTATCATGCAAATGAATTAATTTGTAAAATTCAAAGACTTTCGTCACACACATACAATAATCGTCTAATACAAATTTGAAAAATGTAACTTACAATGATTACTTATGATTATTTATATCTATTCGACGGATCTATTTGACGGTTGTAAAGGGGAGAAGAAATCATTATAAAATGATTATAATACTAGATGATATTGATGCGATCTTTGCGAGGATTATCAATTCATCCCACGTCTCACGCACTCGGCGTTTCTTTCTCGTCGCTGAATCGTAACGTTAATCGCCTGCACTTTACCGCGACAATTGGCTATCTTGGTCACGTTTAAGCAGTACACATGTGACATAAATTTCGTCATGAATCCCAATAAGGTGTCGATGTGTCGATCTCGGCGAGACTTTCGAAACTACACTTACGTCACTTTAAGGATAAACGACTCGACCGAACTTGCAGCACTCGCGAACAATCAACACCGTAGCGGGAACCTAATTTCGCGACGGGAGTTACGAGTAAAGTTTCCGATTCTCTCCCCCGACAGCTCGATGCTCGATATTCCGACGAGCCTGCAATACGAGGAGCTTCCTGCACGAGGACTCTCGTGGCGGAGTACGCGGCGATGAAGGTAGGCTTGCGAGTCACGGGACGTCCGGTTTGATCGCCCCGCTCCCGCTCTGTTACAGGTGATAACAATTGTGTACAACGTGAAGTCGGCCCGAAAGCAATTGTATGCGTCTGTAACTCGACGTATTGCGACTTCACATCGGATATACAAGTGCAAGAAAATCAATTTGTCTGGTACACTTCCACTAGAAATGGCGAAAGGCTGCAGAAATCAGTCGCCAACTACTCCAAGTCTATATCCGAGCCTGTATCCAGCGATGTTATCCTGATAGCAGACAGTAGTATAAAATTTCAAAAAATATTTGGATTTGGTGGAGCGATGACAGATGCCGCCGCGCTCAACATTAGAACCCTCAGCACTGCGACCCAAAAGAACCTAATTGAGTACATATATGATTATGAAATATCTAATATACAAACAATATAAGCTCTGCAGATAAATTTTATTGATAATTTTTATTGATAAGTAAATTTTATTGATTATTTCATAATCTAACAAATGAATACGGACATAAAAAGCCAAGTTACGGATGTTATGTGTTTAATAAAAAATTAATAGATATAAAATAGATGTTTTGACCATTGGATGTGGTCCTCTTCAATTCTGAAGACTCTTCAGAATTGAAGAGAACCACATCCAATGGTCGAAACATCTATTTTGTATCTATTAATTTTTTTAAACACGTAACATCCGTAACTTGGCTCTTTATGTTCGTATTATTCATTTGTTAGATTATGAAATAATCAATAAAATTTACTTTGAGCAAGCGACTCCCAAAGATACGTACAAAAAGACAGACGAAAGTCGTAGAATGAATTTTAATGAGTGACGCGTTTTTTATCTTAAAGAAACTTCGTTCTGAATCATGAGTTTATATTCAGCAGGTAAAATTATACAGGATGTCCCATTTTAGCTCAGATACCGTAATACCTGGAAAATGCGTTTTCAAAAAAAGTGTTTTCAACAAAAATTGTAGGATATCAAAGAAGAAAGAAGATAGTAATATTTCCTCTCTTTTTACTTTAAAATGACTTTGAAAAACCTTGTCAAAGTCAACTCTAATTTTTTAAATGGATTTATATAGTTTTTTTTAAACATAAACAAATTCCTCTGGCCATTCTGCGTATAAAAGTACTGGCATAATCATCGAAAACTGAATATTTTTCGAGATATTTTGTCTCGACTCTTGGGAAAATTACGATAACTTTGGCGACGCAAAATAAAAATGGATTTTAAAAATATTTTAAATGTAGAAAACCAAAAACATAATAAAAACTAAGAGTCACTACAATTGTTTATTTTTTATGCTATAATAATTTTGTTTATTTTTGTTCACGATTTCCAATACGCACTACTTTGCGTAGAAGTCTTACTAATCTCCTCGTTATCTATTATTTTTAGTATCTCATAGACTAATTTCTTTTTTAATTTAGTTTATTAGTTATAATTCAGTTTATTAATTATAAATAAGCAAAGATTTAATAAATATAATCCAAACCAGTCTATATCTTATTTTAAAGATATACATTTATGCATGTATTTTTTAACAATCAACATTCTCATAATATAAGGGCAAGATTAGATTAAATTTTTAGCAAGATGAAGTGCTTCGCCTACCAAAAAAATTTTTTTACGCTTATGTTTGATACTAAATGCATACGATATGTTAACATTAACTGGTATATTTCTTAAACATTTTTGTTAATAACTTTCCAATAAACAAAAAGTGCTAGTTAGCTTTTAAAACCTTTTAAAAGTTACTCAGGGGCACAAACTTGATAATGCATGCTAACTAAATCGTGTCGCTAAAGTTATCGTAATTTTGCCCGACACTTTTCAGCATAAAATATGAAATATCTCCTGAAGTACATACTTTTCGGTAACCTCACTTTAATACTTTTATGTACAAAATGATGAGTAAAATCGATTGTTGTAAAAAGAAAATATACAAAAACTTGAAGCAAAATTCTGTGCAAATTTATTAATACACCAGTATGCAAAAATTAGTATTACCAATCGATTTTTCTCTTTATTCTACGTACGTAAACGTTCAGATGAGGTAGCCGAAAAGTTCACGAGATATTTAATATCTTGTATTGAAATGTAAAGATGTGAAATAATAAAGTGTAATGTATCTCGGGAAGTATTCACTTTTCGATGATCTTATCCCAGTACTTTTGTACGCAAAAGAAAGATTAGAGAAATAAATTTTTGTTTAAAAAACCATGATTTCATTTAAAAAATTAAGATAGACTCACATGATGTTTTTCAAAGACATTTCAAAGTCAATAAAATATTACTATCTTTTTTCCCCTCGATATCCTACAATATTGTTCAACAAATACTTTTTTTTGAAAATGCATTGTTTTATCTTAACTTATGTAGGATCATTCAAAAGACGACAAAAAAGAATAACAAGATCGTATTTCGAACGCTCGAGTCGCAAATTTACGCAATTATCTCTCATGTGTAGTTTCTTTCAGGTCGTATTATGGTATCAATGGTAGCAGATACACCTTTTGCCGCATACCTATCGCAGGTACCGACTTCTCAACGAGACCGTATACGTACGACGACATACCCAACGACATTACATTAAGTAATTGGAGCCTCGTGGAGGAGGATGACTACAAGATCAATTATCTGCATCAAATAAAGAATGTCATGTCCAAGCCGGAAGATCTGAAAATATTTACTACTGCGTGGTCCGCACCAAAATGGATGAAAAAGAGCAACGAGATAACGTGGGGTAATTACGACATGATGATATACAAAATTTTATTTACAAAAAGAACGAAAATAAAAAGAAAATTGAGTCCTGGCTTTTGAAAACTGTGTCGCCAGAAGAAGCGCACGTTTTCTTTAAAAACGAAATCTAATCTGCAAGAGATTCGTTACTATCGTCCGAAACCAATCTGATTCTCTTCGAAATAAATTGTTAAATATTGATAAAGATGTAAGAGACAGATTTTTAGTAAGCACTTAAGGTTCCTGTATCCTCACTTTGACTGTCCTTGTTTAATAATGTCAGAAGCAGAAAAATGCATGTCAATTTATATTGCACTATACATGGAAAAAAAACATGCATAAAATGACAATCTTGATCGATTCAATACACTTGCAAAAATATCCACTTTTCTTTAACCTCAATACATAAAAATTAATGTAACATACAACTTGCGTTTTTTACCTATCTATCTGTTCCCCTGATTTTTATTGCGTTAATTTTACGGTTAAAGGAAAGTGTTTGAACATTTTTACAATCACAACTATCATTTAGTATGTGTATTCTTTGATTTCTACCGTAATATAAATTGGCGTGTAATTTCTGGTTTCTGACGTCAAATAAGGACAGCCATAACAAGGACCCAGGAGTCTTATATATAAACTCAGTTTTAAGGAATAAAACAACTCTAAAAAGCTAATTTCTGATTTTAAGTAAATATCTATAAGAATCTATAAAAAACTATAAGATATCTAAGACAATGTTTTAAATAGAAGTTTGATGCACGCGTTTAGTTTTTTTATTAGCTAATAATTGCTCTCTTTAGTTGCTCTTCGAATGAAAATGAGTGCGCAATTGTGAATCACGAATCACGATTGATTAAACATTGCTTTAGTGTGTCTCATGAAAAACAAGTACAAATTAAATAACAACGTGTATGAATGTTTTCGCGTAACAAGCTTATATTCATAGCTAATCAAACTATCTTGATATAATACAGACTTGCGAAAGACATCCAAGCGTTAAGCATTATTAATTCAATCAACTCAATTAGCTTGGAGGATGTATTTGATCCCTTCAAACTGAGTTTGGATACGTGTTACAAGAAAAGCACATGTCTCTCTCTCTTAGGTTTTTACATATAACAGCACATTTCAATAAAAATTAAATCGGTTTCGAACATTTTGGCAGATCTCTTGTTAATATCGCGATACTCTTTAAAAACTCGAAGATTATGTATAATTGTATACAAAAAATAGATCGCGCAATAAAATGCAATGGTCTAACAGGTCCCCTGAAACCTGAATTCTATCAACTCTATGCTGATTACATACTTAAGTTCTTCGACGCGTATAAGGAACGCGGTATCGATATATGGGGTATGACGCCGGGCAACGAGCCGATAGACGGACTTTGGCCGTTCTTCCCATTCAACGCTATGCTATGGACTCCCGAGACTGAGGGGATTTTTTCCGTAAATAATTTACGTCCAACCTTATCCAAGGCTGGATACAATCCTGTTTACATGGCAATGGATGATCAACGCTTTGAGATCCCCACATTCTCTAATTTGCTATTCAACAATAAGGAAGCCAAAGAAATGTTCAATGGTACCGCGTTCCATTGGTACGAGGACCAAATTACCAAGCCAAAACGATTGGATGAATTGCACGATATGTATCCGGACAAGTTCATACTGATGACCGAGGCGTGCGCCGGTAAGCATACATCATGTGTATTACATCGTCTTGATGAAACGAAGTAACGAAAACCTCTTTACAATAACATCTTTGAGAAGACTCAAAATGAATCAACGTGATCCTTTCCTCGTAGGTAGCAATCCTTTAGAGATAAAAAAGGTAGACCTTGGATCGTGGCAGCGAGGAGAGGAATATATATTGGATATAATCGAGGTTTGTACATGTTATAGTCACAGAATTTGAGATCTAAGTCTGAAAATAAGCCTATTCTCAGATTTTGCCTACTTAATGCAAAAATAACATATATTCGATATAGCTATAAGATATAAATCTGACGATCGTTTTAACTTTAAATGCATGGTGAGAATTTTCACAGATATCAAGAACTATTTGAAATGACTCTACTTAGCTAATCAAACTTTGCAGAGTATTAGGGAATTTCTTAATAATACGCAATTATTATATATGGAGACGACAGTACAGAATAGATCGCAAACCAGATATCGAGTTACTTATATATTTTCATAATTCTATTATGAAAATCACTAATGTGTTTCTAGAATTTGTCACATTGGACAACTGGATGGGTGGATTGGAATTTAGCGCTTAACGAAAGTGGCGCGCCGAATTGGGCTAAAAACTTTGTGGATTCACCCATTATTGTAATACCGGAGGACGATGAGTTTTACAAGCAACCTATGTATTATGCGATTTATCACTTCAGCAAATTTGTCCCACCTAATTCCATAAAAATTTTCCACACCGAATCTAATAACAGCGTCAATTCCATAGCTTTCTTGACGCCCGAGGGAAATATTGTTTTCGTGATCGTAAACAAGTTAGTAAAAAATATATTTATCGTTAATATCAATGATCTTGTTTACACTGATCGTTTAATACGTATACCAGCACTAGAAAGTACTATTTTGTACTAAATTATCTTTATCTCAATAATACGTCCAATTTACTCAATAATAACGATAGTATATTAAATTGAAATGTCTTCTTCTCGCTTCTGACCTCTCGCATTGTCTATCTCTTTTTAATGACGTCAGAAGCGAGAAAATGCCTGCTAAAAATTCTTGCGAAATACGTTAAAATAAAAATTCATATCCATAAAGTAATACTCGCAATCGATTAAACAAATTTGTAAGATATTCCGTGCACTCCCCTTTTGCTCTAACAATCAAATTACAATAACTTATTGTAAATTAACTTGGAATGCGAAAAAATAGGTTAAGAAGATGAATTGTGTGTCACGTTAATTTACGACAAATTATTAATTGTTCATTTTCTCGCTTCTGAAAGAAGTATCATTAAAAAGAGATAGACAATGCGAAGGGCTAAGAGCCTTAATGCATATCCTATAAGCTTGGTTCATTTATGTGCATTATCGAAATTAAAGTAATTTAATAAAATTATTAGTTGGTATACATATCAGATAATATGTGTGAACAAGCATGATATGTATTATGCATGTTATTCCGAAAGAGTGATTCTAATATCGGAAGGAATATAGAATCAAATTTCTGGATTCCTTTCTAGATACCATATACAATCTTTGAGATAATATACTGTATATATTTTATGAAATAATCCAATATTTTCTGTCACAGACACGAGGAGCCTTATAATGTCATCATTCAAGACAAGATGACGCCGAGCAAACAGATACATCTACAAATACCTGAAAAATCTTTCACCACGGTGCAATATCGCGCAACATAATAATGTAGAAGCTTGATTGTTAAAATCCTAGAAACGAAACATGTATTTACAAATGCTCGCCGTACTCGTTAAAAGAGGAATCGAGGCTATGTAAAAACGTTAATATTATCATATAAACTTTTTTTTGAGAGGAACCAAGATGGATCGTATGGATTATACGGAATGTGTCGTTGTAAAAATTGATAATCACTTTTTTATATAATCACTATTATATTTATGTATGTTTAACATACTGTAAATATACCTTAAGTCACGGGTAGTATGATTTTGCAAATCGTCCTATCTTCTTTTTCTTGGGGTTCTCTCGTAAACACTTTGGTATATAAAGTGGCTTATGATCATCAAATCTACGTCTGTACAGATTAATTCCGCGTTCAAATGGTTCTCGTTTCTTATCCATCGGACGAGTCTTATGGTCAATTAGATAGATCTTTTGCCAGTGATATATATATGGTAAGCGTCTAAAAAAGATGTATCGCGGGTTAGCATATAAAGTATTTTCTTTACCATGAATCGGTTTACTATTTAAATGAAAGATTTCCAATAAAGATATAATTATTAAAATGATAACGTTATTCTTTCATATGTACCTATGCCGCGGCCTGTTGCTTACGAGATGTTTGTAGTTGTTTTCGAGCCAATTCCTTCTTTCATCGTGTTCTATATCGGCTATTACTTTCACGGATTTTCCCAAATACGGTTTCATATCCACCCCTATCCTCTCTTCAGGCACATTCACGTAAAACCGGATCAAGTTCTTGAGAACCTCTTCATTTAAACCATGAATTTTTTCATCTTCTATCTTGTCAAATAACTTCATTGGTTCCGTAACCCAGCATATATTACGTTTTGGATTTGTATCTATGTGCTCAGAATACATTAATAAAGTATTAAGTTGGTAAGCAAAAAACGACCACCACTGTCCATCTGTTATAATTGTTTGAGTAGTCAGTGGATACGTTATTTCGTTGAATGTAGAGAAACCTGAAATTTTACGCATAATTATATATCTATAGTTCTAGAATTTAGTTAATTTAATACACAATCTTAATGTAAAAAATCTTGTAATAATTCCATAAAAATACCTTGATAACAAGCTTGTGTCAATAACCAACTATAGGATGCTAATATGGCTTGTACTATTTTCGCATCTAACGTATCGTCAAAACACGGTAATCTTTTGTGCAAATAGGCACAATTGTGATAAGATAACAACCCAAAATCATTTTCATCACCGGGCCAAAATCCAGGTATATTAGTCACATGTTTCCGCTTCAATAAGTAACCCATTGTTACAGGAAAATACTTGAACGTAGGCACATCCAAATCTGGATTTTCACACTCACTTAGAGAAATAATCTCTTTTAGAGGATGCTTATATCTCAAATGTACAACAGGCTGACCCAGATACTGAACAGGAAAATTTATCGGCTCGTCAATATAATTATCCGGTAGTTTTCTTTTTCTTCTATATTCTTTTAAATTCTCTGGAGGTTCTAAACCCATAAACCAAGATGCTTCCAATCTTGGCTCAATATCAACTTCAGCATTTAATAAATGTGAGTACTTAGAAGATAGATGAGTTAATATTGTTCTATTAATTCTCTCAATTATAGCTTTGGAAACAATACCTTCCATTTTTTCTTTACTTTTAAAATCCTCATCACTTAGTTCATGCCTCCTGCTGCAATATTATGAAAATTATTACATATAAATAATATAAAGACATAAAGTTAATATATATAATATCTGATTGAATATAACTTGAACATAAACAAATGATCACAAATTACTGGCAATCAATGATTTTATAATTTTTCATAATCTAATAATAGTTCTCACTTGAGCATGCCTGCTTTATTCTAGATATAACAAGATAAAATAATGTTTAATTAACAAAGCAATATAAATTTACTAACTGTCGGCTACAGTATTCAAAAGCTATATCATCTGCTATGTTGTTTTTAACTGCTTCCACAATACTATCCAATTGTTCGGTAGAGATCACATTGTTATAATAAGTTGGAAGACCAGGTTCTTTCATAACATGTGTTCTTGTAATATACTGTGTGTATTTCAACACACCATACGGTATCCTGCCTTCTTCTAAATACAACAGTTTCCAGCCATAATATTTTGGCATGTTGACTTTGAACAGTTTCTCTTCTACAGTTTCCAAATTCCTGATCTCTTCATACCAAGCTTCCTCTCGTCTTCTCTTTTTAGCTTTGAAACTCAAATCTTCAATAGGTAAATACAATGACTCTGTGTTGCATGTCATATCCTTGACTTCGCTGACAGTGGAAGTACTGTACTTCCATTGCTTACTATACTTTACTACCGTGTTGAACAATAGTTTTTGTCGAATTTGAACAAACATGCTTTCAAATAAAAACTATCGGCAGAACAGTGATTAACAGAACAATATCTCACAAGATTATGTCGTATGTAATTGTTCGGCTTAACAGCGCAAATTAGTTACTCTAATAACTTTTATCTAAAAAAAATAATAAGCATATATATTTGACATCAATTAACGTTAACATTTGAAACCAAACGATGTGATCAACTTACTTTAATTCGGTGATGATCAACTTACAGATAATATTATATTATGAAAACAGTTTTATTTCTCCATTGTCGCAGCACTCCTATATGAAAACATATAGAAGATTTGTTCTTTCCAGCTGAACTTCTTGCACTAGTTGAAAAAGTGTACACTGGCAAGTTCTTTCTTGCAGAAGTGACATAAGGGCAAAACTCTACTCGACGGATAGAGTAGCATTTAATTGACTAATAAGAGCAAAGAAAACTAGAATTTCTTTATCATGATTGGACAATTAAATGTACTCTACCTATCGAGTAGGTTTTGGAACGCAGCCCAAAGGTTACTGTTCTTTCCAACGGTGCAGCAGAACTTATAGCGAATTCGGTAGCTTGCACTTGTGCGCACTGAGTGCGCATTAAGGCTTGTTTACAATACATTCTTATATTTAAGATCGTGTCTTAAATACATATTTAAAAACATTTTAATTAATACAATGATTCGTACGGATGTTATACATATCATATGGTTAAAAATATTTGAGAATTTATTTGAGAATTATTTAAGACAATCTTTAAATATAATAACATACTATGAACAAGCCTTAGTGCGCACTCAGTGCACACTAGTGCAAGCAACCGAATTCGCTATTAGTTCATTGAACTGCTTATACTGAGTCTGGAGTTAGTGCAAGAAGTCCGGTGCAGCGCAAGGGTAAAAGTTACTGTACCAGTGCAAGTAGTTCAGATGAAAAGAATAGAAGTTTGTTCTTTTCAACTGAACTAGTGCTGTACTAGAAGGTTAGGCGACAGTTTCCCGAAAAGTGGAGGGGATAATGTTGGTACCAAAAAAAATCTCTACACGATATAATTTAAAGATCTGTTCTTTGTAACTGCACACTGCTAAACTAATGCAAAAGGTTAGAGTGAGAAAACATGTACTTGCCTCACTTCAATTTATTGCACCAATCCAGCAATGTTGTTATAAAGAAGAGATGTTTTAATTGTATTGTGTAGAGATTTTCCTTGATACCATCATTATCCCCTCCACTTTTCGGGAAACTGTCGCCTAACCTCAAATCACACTAGCGATTAGCGATTAATGGTGACGATTAAAGATTGGAACTTGACCAATTGGAACAAAGCAAGCCAAGGTTGAATGACCTGATTCGTCAAAATCTAATCTTCAATCGTCAATCGTCAATTGCTAGTGTGATTTGGCTTTTAATGGATGCATTTAGTACTACAACCGTTCACGGAGCGCTCAGTGAGCTCTTAAGGCTATTCTACAATAGCTAAGAATATGGCTGTAAGTCTGTAACGTGAGCTGTCAACGAATGAAAATAATTCATTTCGAATCTTACAGCTTTACAGCCATATTTTTACAGCTATTGTAGAATGACCTTTACATTTCATTGATCCATATTTTTAGATCTAAAGGAATAAGCCAATGGGAAACAAGACCTCACTGAGCGCTCAGTGAGCGGTTGTAGTACTGAATGCACCCAATGTAGAACGACCTTTTCGGAACACTGTTGGTAGTACTGACAGTTGGTAGTACTTGCAATAAATAACGAAACGCAGCCTTAAAAAACACCAGTGCAGTGCTGTGGGAGTTCGCGATATTTTCTAGATGATATGCGCATGCGTGAAATGACGTACAGCTCGATGTAAGCAGTTTCTAATGACGGCGTCAAGATGCCAAACATGGGAGCGTTCCAGCGTCGAGCGTTAAAGCGTTAGCCAATCAACGTATCAGGTTCCAGAAGTATAATTGTAGTTCTTGCGGAAAGTGGCACGTTGATTGGCTACCGCTTTAACGCTTGACGCTCGATGTTCCCATGAAAAAGTCCCCTTAGGCACGAGTAGAGGGTTCTTAGGGGACATGCACAAAATGCTCGGCCGCTGTGTGTTTGCCCGCGTGTGGTTAGGTTAGATAGGTAGTGAAATTATATAGGGTGCTTTCCAGTTGCGTACACTGTGTCACACAAAACCAGTTTATTGGTTGCATATTAACTTACAAGATATTTTAGATAATATGTGACCAATAAACTAGTTTTGTGTACGTGTGTGTCAAGATGTGTTAAGCAATTGGAAAGCACCCATAATAATAAATTAGTATAATTAATATAGTTATAATAATTAGTATAGCTATGTAAAATGTAATATTATAATATGTATATATAGTATATATTAATAAATAAAGTGTGATAAAAAATGCAATTTTAATATAAAGTGATATTGTGATAAAGAAAAGTGCAATTATAATATTAAGTTAATTAAAGAAAAAAGTGCCGTATTGAAGAAAGAAATAGAGAAATCAACACTAGCCTTCGTCATCAAGTGGCATCGAGGCAAAGAAGAGGAAATGTGCGAGAAGAAAATTCCAATATGCATGGTTAAATATGAATATTTTCAAAGATTGGTCGACTACAGAAATTACAAAATAAAAAATATATTTATTTTTACTTATGAACAGCATTCTATTTCTTCCCACAAACTTTCTTTTCTCCCTACAATCCCTTCATATTTTCTTTTAGGTGAGGGATTTTACGATACCTTAAAATAGATACGGCGCTGAAGTTACCACAGAGTTTGCTCAATGCGCGTGCGCGAAAATATATCGCGAACTCCTAACACTGCATCAGTGTACGTCTGCCGTTGTTGCCATTATTCGTTTGACAATTATAAATACTCATTATTTAGAAATTATTCATGTTTCTGTGAATTACAGCTACTGAAGAAAAAGTAAAACGTTATCGTATGTTACACAAATTTTCACGATGACGGAAAAAGTACGAAGATATGAGAAAATTGATTTTTTGGGCGAAGGACAGGTTAGAATCGATATTTGCTTTTGTAATTCTATATTTGTAATTTTTTGTACATTATAACTTATATGGTATTATTTTTCAATGTATTTTGTAATATATATGACGCAAAAATTAGTCATAAATTTATTTATCTATATATATATGTGCTACATGTTGTATGTTTCAGTTTGCTACAGTTTATAAGGCCAAAGATATTGAAACAAATAATATTGTAGCTGTGAAAAAGGTTGGTTGCTTTCTAGTAACACATTTATCACAAATAATGTACTCCCTATAATAAATTATATATCAATTTTTACAGATTAAAGTAGGAAGTCGCGCAGAAGCCAGAGATGGTATAAACAGGACTGCTTTACGCGAGATCAAACTGTTGCAAGAATTAAAGCATGACAATATCATTGGTCTATTGGGTAATTATTTTTAATATAGGCATTTTTAAAAGAGTAAACAATAATATTACATAAATATATCACAATTTTCATATAATTTATGTAATTGTTCAAATTTTAGATGTCTTTGGCTATAAATCAAATGTATCATTAGTGTTTGACTTCATGGATACTGATCTGGAAGTAATAATAAAGGATAGCAACATAGTTCTAACTCCGCCTAATATCAAGGCATATATGATCCAAACACTGCAAGGATTGGATTACCTTCACTTTAATTGGATACTCCATAGAGATTTAAAGCCAAACAATTTATTAGTGAATTCAGAAGGTGTTCTGAAGATTGGAGACTTTGGCTTAGCAAAATTCTTTGGCTCACCTAATCGAATAAATACTCATCAAGTAGTCACTAGATGGTATAGAGCACCTGAATTACTTTATGGAGCTAGACTTTATGGAACTGCTATTGATATGTGGGCTGCGGGTTGTATATTAGCTGAGCTTTTGCTGCGAGTACCATTTTTGCCTGGCGAATCCGATTTAGATCAGCTCACAAGGATATTTCAGGTTTTTACATCTCGTTATACACACACACATATATATATATATAAAATATTGTTTCACCATATATATTTCAAATTCTTTCTTTTGTCACACACAATCTAAAAGAAGCATTTGGTCTGTTCTTTTTAGCTGCACTACTAAACTGGTGCAATAAGTTAGAGTGAGAAAACATATATTTGTCTCACTTTAACTTATTGCACCAGTTCAGCATTGCAGCTGAAAAGAACAGACCAATTAACTAATTCTTCTGTAACCTTAAATGTTTTATTATTTTTAGACATTAGGTACTCCAACGGAAGAAACGTGGCCGGGTATGCTTGAATTACCGGATTTTATTCAATTCAAGCCCTTTCCCGGGACGCCGTTGAAGCACATATTTACCGCCGCCGGTGATGACCTTTTAGATTTAATCGCTAGCCTTTTAAACGTGAATCCACTAGAAAGATGTACATGCGATCAAGCGCTGCAGATGCCGTATTTCAGCAATAAGCCCGCTCCAACACCTGGGCCCAAGTTACCTCTGCCTACAGCTATTAAACGGCAACCGGAAGAAAGGCCCAGCCTGAAGAGGAAATTACTGGAATCGGCGGACGGTGCTTCGTTAGCCAAAAGATTGCAATTTTAACGATAATTGATATTAGAACAAATAAAATTGTTCTAATATCATCATAAAAAATTTCTGTAATAAATCAGTCAAGATATCCTGTTGTTTCATCGATCTGTAATCTACAATAAGTGGCAAGTTCAAAAAGATTACAGGAACAGATATCTGTAATCTGATACTGCATGTGCAAGTGTATCACATTGCAACGGACAATTTTGTACAATAAAAGTACATTACTTAAATTTTTATGATAATGATATATACTCGTGTGTCTATACACATACAAGAAGCATGTGTGATTGTACATTAAGGCAAATCTGATTCTAATAATCTGATATTGAAACAATATATTTAATAGAATTAATAGATTAATAGAAATATTAATGCGGTAGTTTTACATCTGAACGCATCGCGCAGGTGTTTTGTGACAATAATAATAATCTGTACGAGTGAATGTGAGGGAGAATGGGATGAGAATATACAATGGGTAGTAATAATGTTTGTTAAAAAAATACAACATTACGCTGTTATTTTTATTAAGGCTCCTGGGGAGTCGCATCATCCATCTCTTTTTAATGACGTCAGAAGCGAGAAAACGCATGCTAAAAATTCCTGCAAAATACGTCGAGATAAACAGATATATCCACAAAACGACATTTGCGATCGATTAAGTACATCTCTAAAATACTCCGTACACTTTCCTTTTGTTCTAAAAATCAATAGATAATCGGAAAATTAATATGACAAGATAATGAGGAAATTAGGTTAGAAAAGACGATTGCACGTCACATTTATTTTATAATTATCTGTTGATTGTTAGAACAAAAGGAAAGTGTACGGAGTATTTTAGAGATGTACTTAATCGATCGCAAATGTCGTTTTGTGGATATATCTGTTTATCTCGACGTATTTTGCAGGAATTTTTAGCATGCGTTTTCTCGCTTCTGACGTCATTAAAAAGAGAAGGATGATGCGACTCCCCAGGAGAGCCTTAATTCAAAAACGAGCTAAAAACGTCTGGTTATTTGAACGAAATGTAAACCGTGAGATATTCAAATAATAATATCTTTGAATAATAATAAAAATAAATGTCAACCAGCTAATCACAAATCACCAAAGCGCTGGTCTCGTTGAATGATTTTACTTTTCAACAAAATTGACTATCACTGCCGATTTTTTTTTTTTTTTTGAAAAGAAACAGAGAAATTGAAATATAAGTTACAAACATTCTTCGAAAACTTACGATTCACGGGAAATCGACGAATTTTCATCGACGGACACTTTGTTAAGCCCATGATTCTGCTGAAACATGCTTTGAAAATAATGCTCCTACTATATCGATTGATTGTACTGCGTCAAAAGTGTCTAACTACCGCCAACATATACGATATATTATACTGAATGTCTCACAACTAGTGATGCAGCTAAAAAGAGGATAATTTTTCATTGAAAGAAATAAGCAAAAGATGCATGATACAATTTTCGAATAATTCCTTCATAAAGAATCACTCCTTTCTCAGTTGAATCGTCAAAGTCACGAGACACTCTGCGTACTACATACTACATATGTGATTATATCCATACACATATAACTGTAAATAAATAAATACTGCTGTGCAACAAAAGTACAATTTAGTACAAGATCATTCTTAATTTATTATATTATTAATGCACATATCAACATGAGTCGGCCGTGCTCGGATTTGATGAACGGAAAAACTGCCACTGTCTCTCGATGTACAAAACGCAAAACGGATGCCTTAAGTTTAACGACAGGCCACGCGAAGAGCCCCAGGCGAAATTATATATCTTACATATCTTACGTACAAAGCGCAACTTAGTGTGAGAAGTGCATTTGAATACTGAAGCAATATTTGAGACGCTTATGTGCTATGTCATGTACTACACACATACATGCATATATATACAGGGAGTCCCATTTTAACTTTCACATCGAAATATCTCGAAATGTACAAAAAATACGGAAAAATGTTTTAAACAAAAGTTATATGGTTCGATAGAAGACATAAGAAGGTACTATTGGTTTGACCTTGGGTGATGCTACCAAGGTCAGATCGAGGTCAACTTTGCTTTTTTAAATAGAAACATATTTTTAGTACGGAATTTTATTCTACATAAAGAAACAAACAACTTTTGTTTGAAAAAATTTTTATAAGACCTAAAATATTTCTAATTTTCTAAGATATTTCCGTAAATATGTTCTTAAATATTTCTCCATCGTAAATATGTTCTCCATCGAACCATATAACTTTTGTTTGAAATATTTTTCCGTATTTTTTGTATATTTTGAGATATTTAGGTGTGAAAGTTAAAATGGGACACCTTGTATATGTATGTATGTATATGTGTATGTATATATATATATATATATATATATATATATATATATATATATATATCCCATGCAGCACAAAATCTTCTGGGGACGCCCCACAGATGTCCTGAAGATGTAGAAACATCCCCAGGACGTTTTCAAGACCTACTTTGGATGTCTCCTGGATATCTGTGCTGTTAGGGATGTGTATATGTGTATGTGTATATGTGCGCGCCTTGTTCTTCTTCCCGACCCGATTATTAAACAACTCAAAAACAAAGTCTCATAAAATAAACTGCACAACTTTATCATGAAGTGCGCTTGGAGATTATGGCCATCGGTTAATTTACATATAAATATACATCGACTCTCGCAAGATTATTTTAATATGTGACAAAGCACATTTTTTTCTTTTTTTTTTTACACGTTTCTCCTCTTATATACGATGCGCGCTGTTAGCTATATTACAGATATTACAAGTATATCTTCGTTTCTTTAGACCAATATCACGAATATCTTGAAAAATACGGATAAACGATTGCGAGAAAATTCCCTTAACGAAAACGGAGACTTAATCGACATTCGTAGAAGCAATCTTAAAAAGCATCGTACATTGTGTGTAAATTATAAGTTTATGTTAAAAAGTATTGTACTGTGGTCCCCTTCATTCGGATTGAACTATAAGTAATACTTATGCGACATTTTCCCCGTATGATCAACAGTAATTGCTTCTATAAGTGTACGTGTTAATATTAGCATTTAAACATCAAAATTCTCTCGGGAAAGTAATAGAAAAACACGATGGTCGATGCGGAAGCAAACGTGGTATGAGTGATCGGTTTCAGATGAAAGATGAAACACTCTCAACGTGTGACCATCAATGCACGATCGAGATGATTTTTCGAGATGATTTTTCGTGAGAAAATATTGCGATTTACACAGAAAAGTTATGAGAGAACATGAGTACATGGATTTTTTCCTATTATGGGAGAACATGAGTACATGGATTCTTTCCTGTTACGATGTGTTGCGCCCGCGGAGAAACTTATCTCGCAAATTAGACGTGATCGCAGAAGCAATTCAGCCAGCATGCCGAAACGTATCATCGATACATCGATGGAATTATCTCGTGTCTAAATGTTTCCATGGATAACTAAGAGTTATGATAGAGATTAAGTATGTTACTACTTGACATCGCGGTTATCTTTCTATATTGCTCTCTATCTCTACGTGTATTACAACATATATTATATAATTTTGCGATCATATTAGATTTCATTAACGCGTACATTGTACAAGGAACACCTTAAATTGTAATGTTGATTTATGTAAAATGCGCCTCTGCATGGCTCTATCGTGCGATACGTTAATCCTAATACATAATACCGATAAAAAAGTTAATTTAAAAAGACCACAAAAAAGACACAAAAAGGAGTCCCTGTATAAAAAAAAACAAAAAAGAATGTAAAACGTTATATTAATGAGGAAATACTGGAGATAGTGTATCAGAAAGAAACAATAGCTCTGAATACATATACATGTACATATAAGAAGAACTAAATTACTGAAAGAGTATTATTTATTTCAGGCGAGAGATATTCAAATAAGGCAAAGATATATAATTGATACTATTTAGCAATCACATATAATATAATGCGTATTTGTATTATATTTAACTGTTCGCATTATTGTCACATACTAGTATTCGATAAAGAACGCGTACAAGTGAGAACGTTTTGAATAAATGTTCACAAAAAGTGTACACAAACTGCTATGAGAAATACAGTTACGCAAAACTATATCGAAGGTATAAGTAAATTATCATTGTCGTTACGTGTTTTTCTTTTTCCTCGGAACTCCGTGTGTCCCAATCGACTGTTGTTTGATTCACGTAATCAGTAGAGCACATGCAGCGGACCGATACACTTCGCTTCCAAATTTGATTCAGCATTTGAATTGTAACATACACATATAACAGTTTATGCAACCAACAACATTTTATGACTATGTTATAATTCTTATCTGTCTTACGTTAAGTAAGCACACATCAATGTTAAAGTTACCAAGATCTTCAAATAATATCTGTATATTTCCCCTTTTTTTCACGCACGCAATAAACAGAGATATTATCAGATGACAGTAGTAAACAGTCCTTTAGCTTTTTTTTTAGCACAGAAAATTAAAATAAATCATTTAATATATTCGATATATATACATGTACAAGATATCAGTTGACGCCGGATCGTATCAATTTCACAGGCAAAATTGTCAGCCGTGATCGACAAACCATGTACATTAACCATTTCGCCATCAATTATAATTAAAGAACTACTTATTGTAGCGTAAAAGATATTACCAAGAGAGATAGATGTGCACATAAATCAACCTCAAAAAAGACGTAGGCTATATTCTTATGCGACCGTATAAACTTACTTTTCCCATGTATGAAGAAAAACACGTTTATACATGTGTCAATACAAAGAAGTTGACCATGACAACACGGCTGTAATATTGACGAAATATTTATACAATTCCAGCCTCCTCGTTTTTAGTTTATAAATATATGTCAAATTATATATATATTTTTTTCAGTCCGTTTATATGACTATCGATAAATATCTTATCTTCACCATGCAAAAGTCGTTCGATAATGCCTTATTACTTGGTTTGTAAGCTTCGTTTTCCGGAAATACATGAAATATTCACGAAAGCTTAAAGACAATCTATTTTTGCAACGAGTTATATGTAGATCATATGTAAAATTTGCCCAATTCATTTTACTACAATCTTACCAGGATTGGCAAGTAATACGTTATTTGTAACGCCGTTACCGTTACACATTTTTTTCAGTAACCATTTCGTTACGGTGTTATTCTTCCTTGTTAGTAGCGGTAATGATAACGCAATTACATTTTTGTATAACAGTTACGAATATAATTATCATTTTGCACATTTAAAATGTCTACATAAAACATCTATATAAGAGAGACGATGACAAATTGTAAAAACAAAAAAGTATTTAAAACTGAGGAAAATAACGGAAATTATAATGACACGTTACTTCTTGAATAACGGTAACGGAGTCATTCTTAAAAAGTAATTTTTCCAACCCTGAATTTCTTATCGATGAGCAACAGTAATTTCTTCAAGAATATAATATTGACGAGAAACTCATAACGTTACACATTATAAATGATAAAAACTGCAAAAACTTGTTCAAGAGAAATCATTGTGTATTGCAAACGTCTTTTTTCGATGAGTATATATTATGATACCAAAAAAAAGAGATTATTATTGTACGAATCACTGAATGTTTGAAATTAATAATTTAAAGTAATACGCTTTTATTCACATAGAAGACGAAGTGTACATCACATATAATCAACGTAAATCAATAACGTAAACCAATGAAATTTTACGGGAGCTCGTGACGCTCTTTGTGTGTGTGTGTGTGTGTGTGTGTGTGTGTGTGTGTGTGTGTGTGTGTGTGTGTGTGTGTGTGTGTGTGTGTGTGTGTGTGGGTGTGTGTGTACAGTTCGACGATTAGGCACAACGTTCAAAAGCAAAACGAAATCCTATGATTTTTCCGTTTTAAATGATAATTTGATTGTGGAACATTACTTTCCCCGCGCGCGCGTACAGACTATTTCTCCCTAAACTTCATTGTAATATTAAAAGTAGAAATACATACTCCATTGTTGCTACTGTTTTTTTTTCACTTTAATATATTATATGTATTCAGTAGTCAGTCCAAGGCAAACTTCATCCGCGATAGTGTAATACAATATAGCTACTATCTTCGTATTTGTTTAAATCGATCTATCTATATATTACTTTCTTTTAAAAAATGTATACTTAACATTTAATATAATATATATCTCTTTAAAATATTTACAATCAATGCGCGCTATGGTACAATATTTTAAATCGTTTGTATTTCATGTTTTATAAAGGCAATTATCAATGTAACTATTATTCTTACCGTAATAGTATATTGTGTAAACGTGTTTTTTTTTTGTTTTTACAATAATCATGTTCGCACTAGATTTAATATATAGTACAAGATAGGATATTACAAGATTTTTTGACACCTCTATGCGATACTTCTATATATACACAAGGAGTGCATTACAACGCGAATTATTTCTTCCACCGTTATTGCATAGCCATTATCCTCGTACTAACGTCTCCGGTAAAATGGATCAAAAATCATCCACAGAATCGCAAATACTAAATGCTGAGTATATATTTTTTCCAATCATATCCAAAAATTTTTAATGAGAGAAATGCTTTGCAAATTATGTGATATAACCGACAATTTTGCGTATTATATTCATAAATTAACATGTCATCGGTAATACGCGTAAGTAAGTAACCGTAATCTCTATTCGTTTATTAGATACTTGAGAACAAATTGCAGATAAAATCAGAAAATGTATATTTCGCTACATTTTCCCTTAATACTCGCTTTCAACGTTGCTCCATATGAATGAATATACGAAATAAAAAAATATACAGTTTTTTCTTTTTTTCTTGTTTTTGTTGAACAAAATATCAAACGTCGACAGTGTTATTGATATCCAAAATCATTTTCACGTATACAAAATTTTATTGTAACAATTAAAAACATAAATCTATATTGTAGCATAAGCTATTTTTCCATACGATACAGAATATATATTATTATTTACGTACATAATCATTGTGTGACCAAAATGTTAAAAATCAAATATACCTATTTCGTAGATTTATTCGACAAAAGTGCAAAACATAGCTGAGAAATAATTGAACACGTGAATACGTAACATTTAAGTTATAAATCGTAACGGATGCATAAATGCTCAACGGTGATGTACAGACGTAAATAGCATATGCTACCTCTATTGTAGTGTAACTCAATGTATCCCACTGGAATCCATTGCGTTAAAGATACACACGCATTAACAAAGTTATCTGCATTTATTTCAACATTTATCACTATCGTTGTTCATAGGCATACGTTGTAGATCACAATAGGGGTTCTAATTGTGTGAGTGAGTTTGTTCGAAAAATTTTGCGCTTACTTTACTTTATATAATTCAAAATACTTCTAACGTTTCTGAAGAACAAAAAGAAAAGGCAAATAAATTAAATGTAACGTAAAATCACAGATATCGACTCTTCCGCGAGATACCCTCGAATACTGCATACAATATCACTTGCGTCTCTCAATTACCACAAAAGTGATATATCGGGGGAACACGATTTCAATGGGATACACCGGAACCGGTAAATTCGACGCGTTAGATCTTGACATCCAACATCCGTAACTAAGTAAATCAAGAAGAACTCGCTAGTCACCTGCACTTTCAGTGTCCGCTGAGAAATCGGCTAAACGTTCCAACTATAAATTAATCGTGTCCAGTGTGTGCGAATTCCTAGATGCACTATTATCCTTTGGTGACGTAGTGGCGACATTCACCTGCTTCGTAACGTTGTTTGCGAACGGCATAGCGAACTTAAAATCAGCACCATTTGGCAATTTGCGCATAATCTTCCCGGACGTGATGAGCCTTCCGAAGCCCTCCTGGTGAGCGAAGGCGTAGCCAGAGCGTAGAGAACGCCGTGTACGTCTCGTAGACGGTGTACGCAATATATCCTGACTCTGGCGGGAGCGTAGCTGTGCCAACCTCTGCTTCAGTCTAACTCTGTCGGACAGTGTCGGCCTAACGTCCATGAAGAAGAATCTCCACGACAAGACCGGTATCACGAGAATTATGCAGGATATCACCGTTGTGAACCAAAAGGTTGCCTCCGACATAGCCTGTGATGACAAATTGATTTGAGTCCCGAGCATTATCGTTTTTAAGCACGAACGTTTTTCAAACTTTGGAAAAAGATACAGAATTGTGACAACGTACCATCGTGAGACTGCCAACGTAACTACCGCCTATGACGAAGTTGTAGAAATAATCTAAAATAAAATACCAGATGAGCGAGCCCCACACCATGATGTGATTAAAAACTGTCCAGTACGACGTGTCGAGGGCTATTTGAACGGTCACGACTATCACTAATATGGTAGCTACTACACTGCCGAACAGCATGTGATCAGAAAGTACAAAACCCTTTGGCGACACTCCGTCTCTGTATGTCCCTGTTAAAAAGTTCATAAAACTTAATTCACTGCGAATTAATGATGATATTCAATTGTTTTAATAAGTAAATGCGAAAATAATATTCGTGATAATGTTAGATACTTACCATAAGGTACTAAAAATAATACACAACTAGCGTAGAATCCATGTAGAGCACTCCAACAAAATTCTTTCTTATTGAAGAGCAAATTCTGCAGTCCCGGTGCATAAAGTTTCGGATACATTAAGCTGTTCTTATCGTTAACATCCTGATCGAAAATGCCAACTGCCAGGACCGGTAACGAGGTGTAAAACAAATTGTAGACGGATATATACATGGGGTCAAAGACAGTCTGCAAGAAAACACGTACAAATAATTATATCGTTGCCTTGATTATTCCTAATAAACATATTATTCTTGAAGATTGAATCAGTAAAAAAATTTTTATATGCATATTCAAAATCTCGACTTCGGAGCAAAAAAAGCTCTGACAAAGGAGTTTTAAGAATCATATTCGCCTTTGTGTCATCATTTATCCTATTCGTTATTTGTTGTCGCTTTTACTAGCTTTGCTGTAATCTTTGTAATATGGCCAGTGGCGTAATATATCTAGATACATTTATTAATTACATTAGATATATTTATCTAATTACAGTAAACATATATATTTAATTACAATATCTAGATATTTTTGTGTAACTTTATTTGTAACCAATTAGATTTTTCATTTCAGTAACTGTATCTGTAACAAATGTCATTTTACCTGTATCTAAAATGTTAAACTTAGATACAGATACAAGGTAAAATGAAATTAGTTACAAATATAGTTACTGAGATGAAAAATTTAACTAGTTACAGATAAAGATATACAAAAAGTATCTAGATATTGACTAGATAAATATATCTACTGTAATTAAATAAATGTATCTAGATACATTACAACACTGGATATAGCCTTTCGTATATTCTCACCTGTGCGCTGAATCCGCAAAAGAAGGCAAACCAGATGTGACAGAGGGTGAACGCGAAGTTTTTATAAAAAAAGTACCTAAGGAATTTACTCATTCTATAATATGACCATCTACCGTGAACCAGAAGTAACCTTTCCAAAAACCTAAATTGCCCTATCGAATAATCGGAAGCTAATACGGCCTGCAGTCCTTCCTGCCCGCTGATGCCAACGCCGATGTGAGCTGTTTTTATCATTGAGACGTCATTGGCGCCGTCGCCAATTGCCAGAGTCACTGCGGACTTATTCTTCTTAATCAATTCGACGACCATCGCCTTCTGTAGCGGCGTCACCCGACAGCATATTACGGCTTTACCTGGAAAATTCCAACTGTTAGTAACAATGTCTCTTAAACGTTAGCTAGTCGCCAACTTACATTGACTGGATACTTCGAGGAAAAGATGCTCGAGTTTCGGATGTAATGCATGAACCAAAGAGTGTCCATTGATAACCAATGCAAATCCTGTCGAATGTTCCATCTCGTGCTCGTCCTGTTCATCTCTGCTAGGATTATATTCTGTATCGCTACTGTGCAGAGAAAATATAGTTTTCGAGTAAAAACAGATTATTTCCCTTAAAATAAAAGACAATGGATCTGGTATTTGACTTGTGGAAAGTAGACTCAAGGATTTGTCTCTGCTCACGATGTACGCAATTAAAACAAAATTTGTAGGCAAGAGATAATAAATCTCGTGATTATATTAATAAAATGACATAAAACTTCGTGACTGGACTTATTGTCGTTAAAAAGAATGATGCACGTTAATTATAAATGAATACACAGTGCGTTATATTAATATCTACAGATACAAAAACGTGACATAAAAGCAACATACCAGTTGTGTTATTGTTATCGGACTAAGATTAATTATTAAGCATACAGAAAGAGAAGGAGTGAGTATCAAGCATCATGAGATAATTCTCAGTCTATCTATGACTATATAAATATCGCTAAGAATCGTAGAATATCCATAGTAATACCTCAGATGTAGCATGTGCAGTATCTGGAAAATACCTGAAGTGGTTTAAAGAGATCAAATCTAATCTACTACCATTCTAAAGTACAATCGCATTGCTGATTACAATTATCAATAATAAATGTAACAAGTCTCGAATATATATTTGAGTTACAAAAATACGAAATACAGTTTCGTAATGCTCTTTTAAATAGAAAAAAAGATACGATAAAATACTATATTTTATATGCATGCAACCGTAGCTTCGAAAGTAGATCTCTCGCGAGATATAGGTAGATAGATAGATAGATAAATAGAAGATAAAATACGTAAAATCAGTGCGCATACGATGAATTAAGCGCCGTACTAGCAAAGATATATAATCCGTCGTCGCATCCTCATATTGTGCGAAAGTAAATAATAAACTCAACTGATAATTTTATAAATATATATGTATATATATTCATACTTTCTAGACAAGTCATCATAGATTTGAACGAATGAGTTACGCGATTCGCTAGCTTGGATATGAAGCGCACACGACTCTTTTGCAGTTAAGTATGATAAATTCTTAGCCACGACTATAAGACATAGAAAGCATTATATGGAACATAGTGCCACATTCAGTATATATGAAAGAAAATTTTTTCTCTCTTTTTTTCTTTTCTCTTAATGAATGCGTTAATTGAAATCGGAAAACAGAAGAAATTGATAGATTTTACTCCGTCTCTTTCATGTGCCTGACCTTTCCTTGTCCCACCTGAATGTGACGATGGAGAGTGTCGGCCGGTTCTGTTGGGTCGAAGTTGTCTTAATGGTATCCAAATACCGCATTAACTGCGTCTCCACGCCATCGTAAGTGGTGGCGTCCACCACGAAGACGTCCGTGAGATCGTCCGTCAGCAATTGACACGAGTATCCAATATTGATGGCCGTTTCTGTGAAACATTGGAAAGTTTAAAGAGATCAAATCTAATCTACTACCATTCTAAAGTACAACCACATTACTAATTACAATTGTTAATAATAAATGTACCAAGTCTCGAATATATATTTGAGTTACAAAGATACGATAGTTTCGTAATGCTCTTTTAAATAGAAAAAAAGATACGATAAAATATTATATCATAAAATTACGACGTAAGAGAGAATCACTGTACAGAAACTGATTTTAAATATACATCAACGGTTCGCGTTAACTTCAAGCTTACCCTGCTTGTCGCCAGTTAACACCCAAAGTTTAATACCAGCGAGACCCAGATTGGCAATGGTCTGCGGTACACCGTCCTGCAACTTGTCTTCGATGGCAGTAGCACCCAATAACGACATATCTTTCTCGATTTCTTCGTAAATCGCGTCTAACTTATCATCTCTATTTTCTTGACTCAACGCTGCCTCCTGATGGCGTTGTTTCCAATTATTGAAAAAACTTTCGTCCAAGTCCCTCACAGAAAGGCACAATGTTCTTAAGCCTTCACCTGCGAACTTATTTAGGTGGTCCAGTGTCTTCGCCATTATCTCTTCGCTGTCCTTCTTCAATCGCTCGTAGATTACATTATCAGCGCCCTTACAGTATAGTCGCAGATGTCCGTCTTTTCTTAAGATCACGGACATTCTTTTCCGTACGTTATTGAAGTCCAGAATACAGAGCAATTCGTAAATCTCCTTCTTCCCCATTACCTCGATCGTTATACTGTTTGGCGATCTCTCCTTAAAGACAAAACCAAAATTCCTGGCGGCAGATACCAAGGCAGCTTCGTCTGGCGACTGTGCCTGGTATTCGATTCTACCGTTTTTCTCTTCCGGCATAACGGTGTGACAAAGTGCCAGTAGTCTGAAAAAACTGTGGACATCCTGATTCTCTCGCTTTACGGCCTCGAGTAACGCGGGATCGTAAAACTTGAAGTCTGGCTCGTAGTCCTTGTTAAACGAGAAATCCAGAGGTGGCATTGTCTGTAAACGTATAAATAATTTTTGTTTTCAGGAATTCTCTGCCTCGCCTAGCGCAACGTGGAGAGTTAATATGGAAAGAAGAAAATTAATCTTATTGACGAAGATCGAGAAAATCTGTTGTTAGGAAAAAAAAAGAAAAAAAAAACGCTAAACGGAAAGCCAGAAACCGTGACCAAAGGAATATATATACCTTGTCTCCGTAAAAATAGATTCAATGAAAGACATGAGATACATACTGTTAGTTGAATTATCGTTACCCTTAAACCACACACAAATTGCAAGAAAATAGTAAGAGAGAAATTAGCCTAGATGCGTTAGATAGGAAAAATAGAAGTGATACGAAGCATACGCATCTAGTTTTTAGCATAGTGTAAATTCCTAACGTGCATGAACATGAAATACAAGTACAGTTTCTAAGTCATCAATCCAACACACTCGATATAATTAAATAGATCGAGTGCAATAGATCGAGTGACAATAGAAATTTTTGAATTTACATAGAAGATGTGTATGTGTGTGTGTGTGTGTGTGTATACACACGAATGTGCAATAATAAACGGATAAAAGCGATACAGATATCGATAGATTCTGTTACAGATAAGCGAAGGGGATCAACTAATTTCGCTATTATACAAGTGAATACGGGTTCTGTGATCGTAACAAGACAAGTGCTAATTATCAACATGCGTACTGAAGGCTTGTGTGGAATCTTTGGGCTGCCGTTGATGCCAGGCTCCGGTGTTGTGTTGGACACTCTGTCTGCTTGTTCCAGAAGACGTACATTTGGACCACTTAGTGGTGTATAAACTGGACGTACGAATTCCTGTCCGCTTCTCCATCGCATTGTCGGCGTTCGAATAGCTCTGTCCGTCTACATGCAGCACACACATGCTAAGTGATGTATATGAAATCTTTTGCAAAGATACAACCACGATACGTGTGTCGGAATTATAATTTGCACGTAACTCAATCAACAAAATCATAAAGTGTACGAGAAAATCATAGTGTATTATAGAAAATAAATCACGGTGTATATCGGTGTATAACCTAAGGGCATTCTACAAATTATTATTTAAACAATGCACGAGGATACTCTCAACGTACAACTGTGTAAAAATGTATCAAATATGTTTTGTTGTCGCATAGCTAGAAAATTTCTACCAAAACTCCTCTTGCGTAATAATTATTTATCGAGTACAACATAAAAATTAAAACAAGATTATAATAAAAAAGTATGTAACATCACGCAAATTCATCGATATTATTAATATCAAATACATGTTCTTTATACTTGTGGTGTTGTATGTGATTCCCCTCTCTCTCTCTCTCTCTCTCTCTCTCTCTCTCTCTCTCTCTCTCTCTCTCTCTCTCTGACTCTCTCTCTCTGCACAATATACAATATTCTATACAATATAACAGAAATTTCTTAGCGGAAGCGTGTGACTAATACCGTTTTCACGCAGCGTCGTAAGCATAGCCATATAATGTGGGACAAACGTATTGCTCTCATATCTCGGACAATGTATAATTTCGTAAATAGATAATGTGAAGAAAAAGTGAATTTTGCAGCACGTACCCTGTCATCAGCATCGAGTTAAGGGATCTTCGTGAGAAAAACGGAACAAACGACTCACCTCGCTCAAATCGATGACTTCGCCGGTGACCTCGTCGATAACATCGCCATAACACTTGCCCGCCACAGAACACTTGTTAAAAGTCATTATATTCTGCGTCAGTGTCCCGGTCTTGTCCGAAAATATGTACTCTATTTGGCCCAGCTCCTCGTTTAACGTGGTAGTCCTAGCTTTAGCGTGCGTATTTGTGGGCGCGTAGTACATCTCCTCATCCCAATTTATCAAAAACGACTGAACGAATCGAATTACTTCGACACTCACGTACAAACTGATTGGCACCACTGTGTTCAGCACGATAGAGTACGAAAAGAACACGAGCAGGGCGATCACTGTTGCGCCGGAAATGGGCTCGCTCGGCACTAACGAGTCCCACGGTAAATACACTTGGAAATAACGGCCCAAGAGGCTCTCCCAAATACCACAGCCGATCATACAGAACAAACACAGGGAAAGTAAAAAAAACACTATTCCGATGATGAGGAGATTCAGCAGCCTATCTATAGAGGTCCTCTTAAATTTGGTCTTCCCTGAGTTTTGCATCAGTTTGGTATCCTTGCCCGCAAAGATCACCATGCCATAGCACCATTGCGTATTTCTGAGCACGCAACCCCGTAAAATAATCTTGTCGTTATCCAATGCATATCTGCAAAATGTTCGCGAGAGATGTTAGCGATCACGTTGACACGGCACGATAAACAATAAGTTAAGTAAACTCCCGATACTCCGCAAAACAAGAACCAGATATCTCCAGTTTTCGCAAGAATCGCAACCTTCTGTGAGACGTCTCACCGAAGATACACTCGGTTCTTGTTTCTGCTTCGTTTTTCGTGTCGAATCTTACTTTCGCCCTTTCCACGTGAGCGTTCCATCGAATTTGTTCAACAAATTATTAGGGGTTTCGCAAACGATCTCTCCATCGAACTGGCCGATCAGCTCGTGATTATCCATCATCTCGGCAGTTTCTGGCAGACACTGACGACACTTCAAATTCGTCTCTCTGTAACAGGTTTCGTAGATCATTATTATGACGATTTATCCTTATATACAAGATTCGTGCTTGCATATTATCTCATAACTTTATAGGCCATACCCGTCCAATTCTGCCGTTTCGATGTAACAGAGACCGTTTGGCTCGCTCGTCGTCAGGAGTAGAACATCCGCCGCGACGAACTGATCGTTCTCCATTCTGATTACGTCACCCACCTGGACCTGCGACCATTTCTCCTCACGAAGATTAGAACCCCGCAGTGTTCGGGATTTCCTATTGTTTACTTGAGAATCGCTGCTATGCCGTTGCTAAAAATTAAATTGTCGCGTCAGCTTTTGGAGTAAAGACAGCGCAATACTCTTATCACTTTATAAAAACGCCATTTTCTTTATATCCTTCAATTTTACAAGAGACATAAACGTACGTTCACGTACATTTCACAGCTCGATATTACATCAGCGTTGATAGAGAATTTTTTATCATATTTTTTGCGAAAAGTAAAAAGAGTTGAAAGCAAATTAGTGGTGAGATACTCACAAAGTCGTCATAGGCATCTTTGACGGCAGTGAGCGTGAGTACCCCTATAAGCGGTATTGCTGTGGTGATAGGGGTTAAGGAGGATATGGCGGGGATCATCTGAAGCACCAACAGGCATAGGAAGTAAAAGTTGGCGAGCCGCTGAAATTGCTCGAACAAATTTAACGGTAGGAACGTCAGAACCGAATACTTGGACGTCTTGATGTAATTATTCTGCAAAAGAACGAAAATGTTCTCAATTCGTCTTTTATAGCACACTTATACAATATTTACTTGAATCATTTTTTTTATATTTTTTTAATACGAACTCTCTCGAGGTAAATTAATAACGTAAGACAAAACTGTTCACTTACCGCATAATTAAATTGTGAGTTGTACTCCCGATTGTTGGCGCGAATCCGCCTCTCTGTTTCTGCAAAGATAATGCAATAAATAAAGTACTTATTGCGCGCGTCTGTACACTTACAAGACATAAAATAATATCATCAATGATTCTCATTAAATCGTATCTATGATACAGATATATCTCCGCTATCTATATCGTATTGAGAACAAAGAAATAGAAGAAGAAAGAGAAGAAAAAATATAGAAGAATATTTTGAAGAATATTTTGAAGAAAATGATTCAAATAAGACAATTTTTTCCGACACAAGGATTGTAAGGTAAAAGTACATAATGCCTGAATATGTATCAAACTCTGAATATTCTTATTGTTTTGATCTTTAATACAAATATTTAAACTTTCAACGAAAAATATATGTATATACATTTTAATATATAATATATATATATATATATATATATATATATATATATATA
>NW_022639638.1:106533-150753 GCF_010583005.1 Odontomachus brunneus
AATATATATATATATATTTTTATATATAATATATATATATATATATATATATATATATATATATATATATATATATATATAGTGGAAGTTGAAATATTCGTGTTTAAAAAGATCAAAACGAATAAAAATGTTCAGGATTAGACACCTGCTCGGGAATTGATATTTTTACCTTACGAATGATTTCAGTTGTCTATTAGGGGTCCCACACACAAATTTCCGTAATTGTTAGCCGTAAGACATAAACTTAAGCTGAAGAATCCAACCAAGATATTGCTTTATCTTCGCGTACTCTAGAAGAAAATATAAATAACGGTCTAACTAACTAGAACTTAGGTTGAGTAACTAGAATTTCAACCAGTTAGATTCTAGTTACTTCTACATAATAATCAGTTTCATCGTCAGTTCTATCTTCTTTTAAAGAACGCAAAGATAAAGCAATATCCTGATTAGTTCTTCAGTTTACATCTTACGTCTACGATTACGGAAATTTGTGCGCGGGATCTTTAAGTCCTGTGTTGCGTATAAGTGAGCGTAACCGTGAAATAGAAGACCTACAGTAGTTGTGCTGCGACGGCTGATCTTTTTCGCAGTTAATCGGTCTTATAGTCAAGTGCATTGCTTTACACCCGCTTGTTATATGCCTACTGCGGCAGTTCCATGTAACTGGATAAACTATTAATCGTTGGCTCGTCATGCAAAGTGTGGCACAAACTCAGCGGTACTACTATTACTACTACCACCACTACCACGAAGAACGATCGAATCGATCTTACGACGTAGCAGGCACATCTCTCCGTCACGTGCTCGCGAGGGTACGTGGGTGTTACATTACTGTTTTATTTACGGATTTTAATAAGTCATCCGGCCGGCCGCGAGGTGCAAGACCTTGATACTCATGGAAACGATATGGAGTCGCTGAAAGTCGCACTGAAATCGGTAACGCTGATCGCGCAGTGGCCGTTGCGCAACTTCTGTCGTGCGTTAAAGTTGATGACAATTCCGTCGAAAAGTGTGACATAAGCGTAAACGCGGCGCGTCATGGCGAAACAGAACGGGCGCACGCACGTGGCCGGCGCCAAATGATGACTGTGTCAAGGAGGCAGCCTGGCGTTTACTCATCCCAAAATAAAAAGCACCGGACAGCGCAGAGAAATGCAAAATAACGCTTTAACGCGCCACGAAACGAGGGGAACCTCCTCGACGCGAGAGCGTCGAGAGAAATCCCGCGCAAGACGAGAAACTAAATATACACGTGCGCATATCAGCAAGTATCGATGTTGCACGTCGCATCGTTCGCACGTCTTTCGCGCGATTACACCGAGCCGTGAATTATCGCGGACTTATTCCGGGAAAAAGAGCACCACTGAATCAACACATCAATCGCCCACGTTACATCTGTCTTTGTACAACGCAGCTCCGCCTAGCCGCGGGGAATGCATATCGACGCGGCCGAACCGACTTAATTCAGCCGGAGAAGCCTTGACTCGAGCCAGCGGCGCGACTCCCAAGAAGGGAAAAAAAACTGCCCGACCTCGTGGGAACTCACCACTGGAGAAGAAGGACGTGCTACGACCGATGCACTCGGTGGGAGGTGGCGAATTCGGCGGCACCGACGAGGAAGACGAGGCGGCGGTGGCGGAGCGGTACCTGGTGCCCTTCCAGATGACCAGCTTGCCCAACACCGTCAGTAGGGACTCCCGCAGGGTGTTGTGGCGGCTGCCGCCGCCAAGACTGCTCGACGAGTCCCTCTTCGAGCACTCGCCCACCGCCTCGACCTCGTCGGACGACGAAGCGAGGGTCAGCACCGCGTGCGACCGTTGACCACCTCCGCCGGCCGTCACCTCCAGCTGCGATTGCTGCTGCAGCTGCAGCTGCCTGCTACGCGTTTTCCGTCGTTTCTTCCGCTTCCTACGGCTACCGCCGTTACTACCACCACCACCTCCGCCGGCGACGCCGCCATCGTCGTCGTCCTCGGCCTCTTGGTTCGAGCATCTGCGGCCATCCTCGCTGCTCCTGGACGTAGACGTCGTCGTTGTCGTCGTCGCCGTCGCCGTCCTCGTTGTCGTTGTGGTCGTGATCGTGACGGCGCGACGCGCGGCATCCCCTGACTCGGCCTCGTCGCAGTCCTTCACCTTACGGTCGCGCGATATCAACGCCCACATTACCGGACACGATACGTCAAAGGACAGGTAGGAACGATCGGTCGAGGACACGCCGTTTGGCATGACAGATGCGCTTTTTTCGTGTCTACCGTTCATCATCATGGCGGAAGCGTGAATTCGAGCCGGGTGACGCGGCTGGTCTTCCGTGGGAAAAGGGTGCGAGGGCGAAGGAGCAGGACAGTCGAGAATTAACGTCGAAGTTCCCGTCTCTGGTCTAATATAATAGAGCTTCGCAAGAACTGTCTCAAGAAATTATGAACGCGTGAACTTCGTTAGGAAAAGTCGACGGTAGTCTCAAGTTGCGCCCGAATGATGCACGCGGATGGATCGCGTAACAGTAGTTCTACGGTATCCTCCAGTCTATACAGTTGGAAGGATCATTAGCCGCGGTGACTACTCATTTCAATTCTTTCCAAGTATAAAATAGGATTAAAATAGAGACGCCGCCGTCTACCTCTGCAGATCTTGTTTGTGTCGCCACTTAAAAATAAACTGGCCACTTTGGGAAGCCCCGCGACGTACGACGTCATCCCCCGCGACATTACGCTTCCACGAAAGATCTTCGTACAGACGCGAGGACATCTCGCTGCCGTGCAGAGGATGCGCCAAGTGGAACCGGGTTACCTCGATTAACTCAATCATCGAAGCTATATATATATGTGTGTCTGTGTGCACACGCAGAACGAGCACACATCAACTTCTTATCATAAACAGGCACAATATAATGAAATTGATATTAGAATCCATCCGACTTCACATGTGCGTATATCTCAACCGTGGAATAAACCGCGTCCCCGCGATATATCCGCTCCTCGTGTACGTTGACATCGATTGTGCACGCCGAGTGTACTACTTGCCGGCGATTCATCCGCGTGTGGGCTGTACAATAAAATAAAAAAAAAGACCAGTCCCCCCAAAGATCACGGGTGCTTTTTGCAATGCGTTTCTTTTTTGTTTTGTAAAGTTGTACCATATTGAAATTGTAATACAGGTGCACTAGAAAAAGCAAACTTGGTGATCTACTTATGTACGATATAAAAAAAGACCAGTCCCCCCAAAGATCACCGGTGCTTTTTGCGATGCGTTTTTTTTTTGTTTTGTAAAGTTGTACCATATTGAAATTGTAATACAGGTGCATTAGAAAAAGCAAACTTGGTGATCTACTTATATACGATATAAAAAAAGACCAGTCCCCCCAAAGATCACGGGTGCTTTTTGCGATGCGTTTTTTTTTTTGTTTTGTAAAGTTGTACCATATTGAAATTGTAATACAGGTGCACTAGAAAAAGCAAACTTGGTGATCTACTTATATACGATATAAAAAAAAAACAGTTCCCCCAAAGATCACGAGTGCTCTAGAAAACGCGTGAAAAGCAGCGGTGGTGCGTACGCGTATAGATCGCGTGGTGTGAAAACGTGTCACGGACAAAGCGAGTCGTGACTTTTTCCGGTACTCGCGATAAAGCTTCAGCATGTCGATGGACGTAAAGCTGAACGTCTATAGGAGTTTTATTGGGTTATAAGCCGCGACCGTATAGTGCCGCGTTTGATTTTTTCTCCTCTCCTCTCGGATGACGCGCGCGCGCGAAAAAGTATTTACCAAAGTCTGCGTCGGTGAGCGCGCCACGATGCACACGAAACACCCAAGTGGATCGTTCGAATGTGAACAGTTGCAGAGAACGAACGCGTGAGAGAAATGCTTATCATCGCGTGCGTTGCGCGCGATTTCTCGCGCCTAGCGTATTTTTCTCGCGACATCCGAGTAGATCGAATCATGTTTACTTCCGACCTATTATTGCTCATTCTCTCTATTCTCTGTCTTATTTTATTTTACTGTTTGCAATTTCCTACGTGTTTTGTATAGCACCAAGTTTCCGTTCACAATTGAAAGGTCTCCCGCCGCTCGTATCTCTTCATATTTTCATTCTACACGGCGAGAAAATACTGGAGTACAACAAAATTCTTATAATCTACACAAAATTACGACCAAAATTGCTGTATATTTGCTTAAAAAAATTATTATTATATTATTATGTTATGCACGTGTGGCTTTTGCTACAAAATTATTATAATTGTTTGAATATTTTTTTTTATATCGTATATAAGTAGATCACCAAGTTTGCTTTTTCTAGTGCACCTGTATTACAATTTTAATATGGTACAACTTTATAAAACAAAAAAAAACGCATCGCAAAAAGAAATATAATTTTTGCTATAATATCTTCTCCGTATACGAATATTCAAATCCCGACTAAAATAATAATTGAGAAACATGTACGGAGCTTGCTTGACCAAACTGTACGAAAATTCGACTGACTGGCTCAATTGCTCCGATTTATTCTTGCAAGCTGGTTTCAAGCTACACGCGATGGCAATTCCACGTGCAACGAGATTGAACTTGCGTTCGGGAGTGTCACCGATATCGCGAGACTTTACCGACAGAAGCCGAATTTGAAAATTAGGTAGAAGGCAGAAAGACAGACAGAGAGAGAAAATATACGGGCAGCTCGAAAGTTGCCGGGAATCGAACCCGTGACCTCTCGCTTGCTGAGCGACTGCTCTACCAACCAAGCCATCCACAGCTATCCATATACCCAAGAAGGAATTACTGGCATCAAAGTGACTCCAGTACCAATTTATGATAAACGTTACTGGCATAGTATCAAGTGCCAGTACGGGTTTAGTATTGGTATGATACTAGGATGATAGAAAAGGGTCAGTATCGGAAAACAATACTGTCATAGTACCGAAAATCAGTGTACCAATCACTGTACAAATCACTGTACCAATATAAAAAAAAGTATTGATTCCTAGCACTGGAGAAATATCTATCCCCAGTACTGGGCCAGTATCGATTCTTAGTCATTTTTATTATTTGTACAATTGTTAATATCACAACTATATAGTACGGAAAGAAAGATCAGACCATGGCCGGGCGCTGCTCTCGTTTATACCTATACATGTCTATTATTAATAGTCATATGAGGAAAAAATCTTCAGGACGACGGCTGGAATCGAAGTCTTCCGCTTGTCAGGCAAGCGTTCTTACCACCATTAGTGACCTCTTCCGTTTTCTCATAAAGGATATTGGTATCGTCTGTTTTTCGTTACAATTACTGGCCCAATATCCTCTATTGGCAGATTGTATACGATTAATTTGTAATACTGACCCAGTACCGAAAACGACAAACACTTTTCGGTAACGCTCCTGTACATGTACGGTACGACTATCCAGTAGCCAACCTTAGTACGGAGCCAGTACCAATAATAGAGTTTTCTTTATATTAGGCCCAGTACTGAGCCAGTACTGGACATCTCCTTTCAGTATCGACCCAGTATCGGGCCATTTTCCCGTACTGGCGAAACGTATACGATTCCTACTTGGGTATATATATCTGTCCAATATATCTGTCTTTCTTTCTTTCCCTTTTTCTGCTCTCTTTTATATTAATGATCATTCTTCCACCGCCTTTAACCGCCTACAATTGTATTACGCATAATTATTGCATTAAGTTTCGTCAAGATTTGCGGGATTCTGTTCGCGTTGAAACGTTTAAGGTACTTCGAGCGGATATATCGGTCGAAGCTAATCAATTATTGTGCCACGTCGATTGAAAGCTCGTTCTCACTAGTCGACAAATATGACTGACCCGACTGTTCAATATGAATAACATGATGTGATAGGGATGTGAAGTGGACGAGGGTGTGAGGAAATACGTCCGCGTTAATTGAAATACCTCGGAAGATCGGTGTTTCCGCGATAATACCTCGATTCGCGCGCTGACAAAGTCACGTTCAAAGCGCATTACTTGTCAAACGGCACGCGGGCCAGCGAACGGAAGTCCATTGCATAGTATCGAGAGTTGCGTAACTCCTCAGCCTTGGCGTTGTATACTCGGGAAGCTAAATCACCCCTCCGACGAATACAATAGTATCAGTGATCACTTGATACCGCGTGAAAAATCTCCTACGCGCTGCGCACATTGCAATCAGATTGCGTGTGAATGCCGGATTTTATTCGTGTAATATGCTTGTGATGTTATCGCAGAATTAGAACGCTTTACATCGCGAGAATTTGCAAGAATCTCTTTTCGCCGTTATTCAAGAACGCAGCTTATGCCAAAACACTGGAAAAGACGTGCTTAACTTCTTAGCGTACTTCTCTTACCACGTTACGTAACAAGTTGCTACAACCACGCGAATAATTACATCCAATGATGTAATTATTACTAGATGCTGAGATCATGTAATCACGATGTTATCCTTGCGATAATGCAAACTTTGATGACAACGTATGAGATAGCGTATCTTGATAAAAAACCATCTTGCATCTTTCTTACGCAATTGATAACTGTTGAATAACAAAAGACGCGTTAATTTGCTTAATTTCTCGCATGACCAATATAATATTGAAGAAGACATCAAGATTCGTCAACTCGTCAAAATTGTGGGATCATCTCCAAGTATCAGAAAAGAGATATTTTTAATCGAGTAGTCCAGAGCAATGACAGGCTTGCACGTAACTTGATACAAGTTTGAGAAAATAGCAAGAGGTTAAGCAATCATTTCATCCGGATGGACACGCGAAATGAAACGCCGCGATCGCCTCGACGATCGCGAGTGCGTCCCCGAGTCGAAATTTTAGCCTCACTTTCGACCTGGACTTTCTAACGTCTGTATATTCCGAAGGATCAGCGTGAAGGGTCGTTTTATTCGCATGAAAGCTGCAGTCCTACTCAGCGCATCTAAATGTCAGAAAATGCATAAAATGCCACTTGCAGGTTCTAAAGAGGATCTCGGTGAAATCGAATCGAAAGAGCAATCGATGTACGCTTCGTATCAAAGCGGACGTTAAGTGGAATATTGAAATTGAAAGGACGATCCAAATTTCGACTCGGGTCCTCTTATCTTCTCGCTAACGCAGGAGATAATTGCGAGTCCTGGCCGCGAGACTTCCGTTCGTCGCGTCCTCGAGAGGGGCTGAGGACTCACCTCGAAGACCTCGAGTTCCAGCGTGTCGACCTCGACGCTCATCGTCTATCCTACGCAAACTATAAACCCTCTATAAGGCCAACCTCTTCTGCCACGTGGCACCTGAGCCGCGCCGGCGGCGAGACGACCTCGTCTCTCCCGCGCGCTGCGCCTCTTACATAGTTCCACCTGGGGCCCACCACCGTCTCGTCCTCGCGGATCATCGCGGGACCGCATTAGTCCGCCAGCTGGCCCCTCGCGATCCTAATTCCGCTCCCGGCCGCCGCACCACCACCGTTTCCACTCGACTGCCTCTCGTTCTGGCGACCCTGTTGTCGTCCGATCGACATTCTCCCGGTACGATCCCACCACCAACCACTCGACACCCCGCGATGTGTACGTTTCTTTCTCTCTTTCTTTCTCTCTCTCTCCCTCTCTCTTTCTCTGTCTGTTTTTTCCTGCTCACTCGCAGTAGAGCGCGATTGTCCGTCCTCGCGAGGAAGCTCTTCAGGGAATTCCGCCGAGACCTTTCGGCTCTTCGTGAGCGTCGCAGAAATTTCGACTCGTGGAAATCTCGACCGTTCCTGACACGGGAGACGACCTCCTCTTTGCCGCGACGATGTCTCGGAGGAGCATCTCAGGTTCTCACACTTCTCCTGGGCGCGGATCGCTGCGCCTGTGTGCGCGAGCGCTCCTGAAAGTAAACCGACGACTGTTGATGGAGATCGTGCGCGCGGTAGAAGATCGGAATGAAGATCGGATTATTCGCAACTCGACTCGACGTACCGACTATCGTCCCTTGTGGTCTGTCTTTAGAAATGTTTGAGGTAGAGCTAATGAGAAGGTACGAGAGAGAGAGAGAGAGAGAGAGAGAGAAAGGGAGAGAGAAAGAGAGAAAGGGAGAGACAAAGAGAAAGAGGGAGAATTATAGCTAGACGGAATTCAATAGTTTATCATTGATTAGCAAACTATTGTAACTTCTCGTGAAGATATGTTTGTATCAATATGTTTGTTTCAATCGACAAACCATGTTTTGATATAGTTAGTCGATAAAAATTAACTCGCAAATCATACATTTTTATTTGTCGTACAACCTTGGAACTGTGAAGTCTAATTCAGGAACGCAACACGTCGCCACGCGCAAGAAAAAAAGGAACGACATTATCATTATTATTATCATCTTCGCTCTCCTTACATGCGGTAATGCGATTTATTTATGGTTAAGCGAGTTATCTAACTCGCTGTTGTTATCGAGAATGCAGGAAAACTGTGGGATCTGCTCAGAGATTGCAGAATATTTATCTAAGACTCGGTGATATCTTAATGCCTAAGCATCCGGTTGGAGAGAGAGAGCCCATTACTGCCATTACTCTGACACTAATATAAATTCCTATAATACTATCGAGAATGAAATAAGTTCTCTCCTGTGATGAGCGAACACTGCGGAGTATCTACAAAAATTGATCGTTCTGCAACCAGCAAAGTATGCCAGAATTGCAGATTTCTCGGACTAATCGTGCATTTGCAGACGAGAGAGAAAATAAGAAACGTCACAAAATCGCGCAACAGCTATTTTGCAAATTTATTGGGCAGATGTGAGAAACAAAATGATCGATAAACTTATCAATAGCCACGAAGAGAGGACGAGTGTATGTGGATAAGGTAGACGGGATAGACAAATTACATTAATCACACGGCCACTTAAAAATACAGGCACCCTGCGCCCCGCCCGCATCTGACACGCACACACGCACCGTCCATCGGACTATTCTCAGGCTCCAAAGTAGATGTTTCCCATCCTCGAAAACATGTCATAGAAAAAGATTGCAGCAATGCACACTTATCCACCCACGTGTACGCTTACTATCGCGTTAGTGTGTCGGTATGTCACCGGAGACGTCGTTCAACTCGCAACAGGCGGACGACGTCGTATCCTGTTTTCCCGTCCCGCTAATACCAGGTAAGTCAGCTCTTATGCCTGCAGTATTTATGCATAAATAACAATTGGCCGCTCGAAAGCAGCGCACTCGTTCCGCTTCCAGGCCAGAATGACCTATCGGTGGAGCAATAAAACGGCACAATTGTACATTACGAAATGCAGCTGCACTTCCGTCTTGCTTGAGCATCGCGATTAATGGAAGCGTGAAAGACGAAAAACCCGAGTCCCGTCGCATTCTTCGCGAGAGGGAGAGAGAGAAAAAAGAAGTGATATTTTACCGCAAAATGTCAAAATGAACAAAGACTCGAGAGAGTGACTCTTCATTAGCTTTTAGCTCTTCGTTAAAACTTCACATTTCAGAAATCTATCCAACCTTGTCCAGAAGGCAAGGTTGCTCCTATCGACGCATATTTAATCAGTCGAACGACGAAACGAATTATTACGCTTTCCAGAAGCCTTATGTGTTTGAACCAGCTGTTATCTATCAATTCTTTCACCACTTTGGAACGCCGTAGCGTTATGTGCCATATTAGAAAGCTTACAGTCGAGGTCGTTCCATATAATATATCCGGATTTTATCGCGTTCTGATTTCATATTCTGGACAATAAACTAATTTGCATGATTGCAATTTATGTAAATTGCATATATATTGTATCATGCATTATGTTGGTATAAGTTAGAATTTATGTAAACGATATGCTAACGCGCCCGCCGCAGTAAAATTTATAAGTCCGAATATGACGAATTGACAGGTCCTGCGAGCCGAGCATCGAGTCGCTGTCGAGAGAGCGAGAGCGCACACTCTCTTCGCGAGTGAGTGCACGCGTACTCGGTCGAATGCGGAGAGTAGATCCTTCGAGAGCAGCGTTCAGCACGCGCTTCGCCGCGTCCTTGATCCCGCATACTAGGGTGATGTCATCGTTCGCCCAAGCCGCCTCTGTTCTCGTCTAGCAAGCGAAAATATCCGGGCTTCCTCCCGAAATAATGGCGAACAGAGCCCTTGCGAGCGCGCGCTATCCGCCGAGTCGAGAGACTCTACCAAGCATTTCAGCGAACCCATCCGTCGATCGCTCGAAACGCGGTATTACTGTAGAAGGGGCTGTTACGTAAGATGTAATGGTGCTCAACCAGGAAACTATTTTCCGCCGCGCGGAACTATCGATGGAAACAGCGTCCTCTAATTTTGTCGCACGCGACGTATCAGTCACGTAATCATGCACCGCAAAGCTACAATGAGGAATCTGATGCGTCAAAGGACTTGTTTCCATTCTTCGACAATCAATTGTTTACTCGATCATTCGAACAAAATTTTCCCAAATTTGGATATCTAGTTGAAAACTTTCTAAAATATGCGACACCACAGCTACGAGTATAAATTACACTGACAAAAAAAAATGTTTGGTGTCTGTGATTATAATCACACAGAGAAATAATTACTATCAATTATGATGAAGAAAACCATTTTTTTATTAAATTCTATTATAATATTGGTAATAATGACCTTATATGCATGTTATCGTTACTATTTTTATATCAAAGTAAAAAATGATTAAGGCAAAAAAAATAACTATGATTTTAATTGGATCAATATTTTTCTCAACGTATAAATAACGGCGTTAAGATCAATACTTTTTCTTGTACCAAAAAAAAGTACTTGAAAATTTATTTATGGAATATAAAGTTTCTTCTGTTAAGTAAAGCTTACTTTTGCAAATAAATTCTATACACAAATAAATTCTCAAGTACTTTTTTCCTCAGTGTGAAGGAGGAAATCGGTTAAGAGAAAGTCTAGGTTTTCCTGTTCGCGCCTAATATTTATATAATTCATATGTGTAGCAGTAACTTAAAGTTGTATGTAAAATTAATAAATACAAAATATCGTATTTTTCTATTTCTCATCGAATCAATTGTCTATACTAAAAAAAAAGTATGTAAAAATTTATTTCTGTATGTAAAGTATAAATCTGTCTGGGACATCAAGTATAAAGTATTGTGTATAATTTATAGGATATAAAGTATAAATTTATTTTTGTGAAATATATAAAATTTTGTGAAATATATAAAATTTATTTCCACAAGACAAACTTTATATCCTACAAATAATTTTCAGGTATTTTCTTGCTGGTGTATTCGTTGATCGCTTTCTCAAATTTTGATATTTAGCCGAAGGTTTTCTAAAATATACCAGCCACAAGTGTAAGCGAGAATTATAAATGACGGCGTTGGCGCGTCAAGATCAATGTCTTCTTCAAGGAGGAAGTTGGTTAAGAGGAAGTCTAGATTTTCTTGCCCGCGTTTCCCGAAGCAGTGGTGTCAGTTTTCCGACACCGTTCACGGAGAAACCATACACAATCAACCGCGGCGCTAAGTATAGAATGACGGTTATGTGCGAATACGGATGTGAGTACGTTCGTCGTAATTAGCTCCGGATCTTCTGGCTCGCTGTGACGCTCGGAAGTCTATAACAGAGGCTTTCACGAGTTCGTCTGGATTCCGTCTGGATGCGCGGCAACTCACAGTTTTCAACGATAATGGAACCGCGCGGTACTCCATTTCCGCTGGTAAGTGCGTTAGCGTGACTCTCTCTTTTCGTCTCTCCATAACGGAGGGGAACGCTGTTATCACACTATCCTAAATTGCCATGGTTGGGAGAAATTTTTTTCTACCCTCGATCAGCACTTGAGCGTGAATCGCGCACGTCCATTCGTAATCCAAATTACCGTATTTTCATCCGGTTTCGCGTAAACATCGAGTCGTTCATCGCGGGACAACGCAAAGAGAAAGAGAGATAGAAGTAGTGCCCCTTCTCTAGACTGTAAATATCGGAGGCCAGATAAAAAAACGACTTGTTACTTTACGGCAATTGTTACAGAGTAATAATTAATATCCAATTCAGAGAGAGGGAGAGAGACAGAGAGAGAGTCGAGAAACCCCCGCGTGCAATCAAGATTCATCGAGATCTCACCAATCCCTCGATCTTCCACATAGAAATTTCCCAAGATTTTCCTAGATGCAGCATAGATTTCGACTAGAATGCCCAAATTAGTCGCAAGATTGATTATCCTATTGCGATACCAATTGGAAATCCCATACTTATCTCAAACATGAGTTCTCTGTTTAGAATCGAAACAGACATATGGGAACTCGCGCTTTTTTCAATCGATAGTGTCGACATACTTTTATAGTATCAAACAGGGAATTTCGTTTTTATATCAATTATTCATATCCAATAGAATGAAATATCGTAAAATAAAATATTTTGAAAACACTTTGAAAAATAATATTATTCAAATAATAAAATTATTTGGAAAGTCGACATGTTTGAATTCCAACGTAAAATGAAGAGCAGAGAAAAATATTGGAAAAACTGAGTTTTCCCGCTCAGAATCGCATGTTTGAAACATTACACTTCTAACTAGAATCCATAATTATTTTGGCAAATCGAGCTAGATTCCAATTAGATCCCAAGAAATTTTCTATGAGGGCTCTTTGTGCACGCGAAGCTAGGCGCGAACTTCCAGCGCGAGTCACCCTGTATTACAGGCTCGCGAAAACAGAAGTTTAGCCCGGAAAGGGGGGAAAGTTCGGGGCGCAATTTTGAAGTTGTCAGCTCGCGATCGAAATACATACATCCATTTCTTTCTTTCTGCGCGAATTTATTCATCCGCTTCAAAGAGAATTTTAGCACAAGGTGGTGGCACGCAACCTCCTGACGGCGCTTGCCGCCCCCGTTCAATCGCAAAACAATGTCGGGTCCTGCCATCGATATTTTGCCGATGGCTCGGTGCTCGTTGAGAATCAAGTTACGCGCACATGCTACCGGCGCGTTTTCATACCGTACGTTCGTAATATGTGATATCGCGCGTCTCGATGACGAAAAGTCGAACACAGCCGATACCGACGCGAAAGCGGTGGAAAGAGGAACGAAGACGCGTAGACGCGGCTCTCGAAATAAATGCGCTCCCCCCTCTCTCTTTCTCTCTCCCTCTCTGTGTTTCTTATCGCCAGCAACATCGGATGCATCGTCGCGCGCGGCTCTTTCCAGCATCCGCGATGTGTTGTGCAACTTCGTTGCCGCCGGTGGTTTCGCAGAAGCGACGACTATCTTTGGAACACTCGGCGCGCAGCTCTCGGGCAAAATATTATCCGAGATCTGGTAGACATCGATGATAGCTCGCAGAAGTGCGTGCAGACGCCAAGCGCACGCGTCCGAACGCGAGAGATTAACCCTCAAGCGACAAGATGAGGTCAACGATGACCACTTGGTGTTGTACATTGTTCAATGCAATCTGAAACTTTATATGTTTGCGCCAACGTTGAATACTCTACACTGAAGAAATATCTTCATACAATAAAAAAATTTGTTCTAATCAAGCCTGGAATTCTAAACATGGGTAAAATTTCTTCGCGTTATTCTTTTCAAAAACATGTATTTTGCTTTCTCATTATAACTTCTTTCAACTCCATTGATTGGCAAAAATATTAATAGATTCATGATCCCTGATGTTTCCTACACTGATTAAAAAGAAAAAGAGTTAAATTTCGATTATTTGTTCGGAAGTTATGAGCGAATAAAAGTGAGCTGGGTAAAATTTACCTATGTTTAAAGTTTACATAAATCTTTGATGTTTATGGTTCTAAGGTTAAATTGCTGTTCATCCTAACACAAATTTTAATATGCAGAAGAAAAATAAACTCAGGAAATGCTGGAGCCATATATAGGGTGTGTCTGACGCAAGACATACAGAACTATGTGTGAAGGTAAAGTCAACTTGAGCGCGAAAACTCCTCCTAGTGTGTGAAATTTCATATGATATTAAAAAAAAAGAGGATTGGCGAACCAGAGCACGCAATGTGTTGTGGGACGAGCTCTGTTAAACACGAGATCATAATAAATTATATTATAATTATAAATGACTGAAACGCAATTGTTTTTTAGCGACAGGCGTACGACATGCTCGCGGTACATCGGAAAACAATTGTGTTTCCGCGCCGCTTACATCCTTACACCACCTTCAAGCAATATTCATCCACGCTAAGAAGCAGTCAGTATCAGCTATTTTGTTAATCTGTTTTCATTAATATCTCGATATTTCACATGGTTGTTTGAAAACTTACAAGTCCTCGTGTTAACGTGCTCTATTTTCACACATGGTTTTGTATGCCTTGCGTCGTACATGACCCCACTTTGTTGTTTACGTTCCATCATTTCACCTTGTCGTTTAAGGGTTAAATCCGAAGTGAATTGCCGCTCGCGAGAATTGCTCCCACCAACTGTCATCGCTCGTGTATGTCGCACACGCGCGCGAAAGCGCGTTTGCAGCAGCCAGTCAGCCAGCCAGCCAGCCAGCCAGCCAGACAGCCAGCAATCCATCCATCCATCTATCCATTTATCCGCGGGTGCCCGTTATGCAACTACCCCGTCGTATTTCGCGAAATGCGGTTTCACCAGCTCGGCGCAGATCAGCGGAGCGGAACACTCAAAGGAGGAACACGAGCGCGGTTATATGCAGTGATTCTGCCAGTTCTAGAGCTTTTTGCACCTACGTGGTAATGGCGATGTGTATTCGATAATTGGCACTCGACCAGGGCGCCCCGTCATTCGTTTCAATTACCTGGCTTTGTTGGTGACGCCAGTCGACACCCACGCGCGCCACGATATTGATAATGAGTCGTGCGCTTTTTTCTCTTTCTCCTCCTCTCTTCCTCTTTCTCTTCCTCCTTCTCCTCTCGCCCCCGACGACGACGCGCGGTCGCGTTGTAATGAGAAACGTTGCGATCGTGTCTTGCATATCAAGATGATGTAACGCAAACCTACTTGGATTTACAATTATTCTGCGCCACGCGCGAATATCTCCAAAGTCTCAAGAATAGTTACTACTAGGGGAAAACGTCCACAGTAGCCGGTGCTTGACACACCACTCATTAGTCTCCGGCACTCTTCGGCTGAAGGGACAAAAATGGAATGCCATCAAATATCAAGGTACGGAAATTTATCGATTATTTATCAATTACTGTCTTCTATTATTTACTTATCTGTTTTCTTTTAAATTCCTATACATCTCAGCGTTCAACTACATCCGCGTGAGAGTGCCGAAAACAGGTAGAGTGCCGATTATCGGACATTTTTCCCTACTAGTCTTCAAGATCAAGAGTCTAGTAGATTATAAGAGATACAGAGTATTATAAGAGTATTAGTCTTCATGTTCAAGAACAATCTCTATGGACGTTTTTTTAATTTAATTTAGCTCATTTAATTTAGTCTGTTCGTTTGTCCGGTTTCCGTTTGATCATTCTAAGCCATAGGCGAATATCTCTAGAATCTCAACAGCAGCTACTACTACTAGTCTTCATGATCAAGAGTCTACACTACTAGTCTTCACTACCAGTAGACCGAGAGCAAGTATCATCTCTGTAGGTGCCTTTTAATTCAGTTTCGTTAATTTAATTTGGCTTGTTCGTTGGTTCGGTTTCCGTTTGATTATCTCGGGCCGAATATCTCTAGAGTCTCGAGAACAGCTACTACTGCTAGTCTTCGTGATTAAGAGTCTACTAGTGATCTTTATGATCAAGAGGCTGCTATCAGTCTTCGTGACTAGGAGCAAGTGTCATCTCTGAGGATGTCCTTTAATTTAGTTTAGCTAATTTAATTTGGACTGTTCGTTTGTTTGGTTTCCGTTTGATACACGATACAATAAGCGTGACTTGCGAAGCAGATGCGGTCTAGATTATACTATCTCGACAAGATGAGATATACGATCGTCCTGGCAATTTCATTAACACGGGACACCGGGGGAGGATTAAGTAGAAGCACTTTAGACAAACAAACGGAGAGGTACTTCTCTTTATAACCATGGCGCGCGCTGCATTACGACGGAGATCGCTGCCAAAAGTTGAAGGAACAGAACGCCGCGACCGGCTCGTTCCCGGATTATCGTATAATGAAACAATAATGAATCAACCCACACGAGGTCGGCAAATTTCCCAGGAAACATACGCAAAGTGGAACGCCCAAACGTCGCTGTGAGAAGCGTGGGTTCGCATGACGGCCGGTGTTGTTTTATCATTTAAACTCGCGGGCTCAGGATGCGAATTTATAACGACGTAATTAGCGACTGAGAACTCCGAGACGATCATTTATTTATTTTGCTTAACCTCCGATTTATCGTTTGCCGGCTGAGAACCTTCCGGTCGATTTCCCTGGAGCCGATTAAGCGACGAAAATAGAATCCTGATGTAACTCTTTATTTTTAATACCTTTCCTATCTAAGAGTTAATAAATTTCGCCGTTACGCGCTCGTCGATACGAGCAAGGACTGCACTATGACGAGATGACAATGCGATAAAGCGTACAGTCTAATGAAAATGGAGTGAAGAAAGAAATCGAACTATATCTCTCTTCACGGAGATGTCATTTCACAGACAGTCGTCCAGACACACCGAAGACGTAGTATCTCTCGCCGAGGACGGGGAATGGAAACAATTTTTCGAACTGCTTCGCGAGGCACGCGTACAAAATGGGTGGGTATCTGTCTGGCACGCCGTGAAACTTTTTTAATAAATTCCCGCGATTGTCGATACACGCGACAGAGACTGCCTGCTCTCTCCTCCACGTGACTTTTTCTCCAACCGGCCGCCGCCGCCACCGATCGATCCTATCGCCCGGCCGGCTGCTCCCTCGCGCTACTTTCGTTTGTATATAATTCTCTGTGTCTCTCGACGAATAATAATAATAAAAAAAAGAAAGAACTAACATAAACGACACAAGGGCGGTACGCCCTCGCCGCGTTGGAAATTTACAGCTCTGAATCTGGCACACACCGCCTGCAAAAAGTTTCCTATGTTCTCACTTGGAGGGAGAGAGAGAGAGAGAGAGAGAGAGAGAGAGAGAGAAAGAGAGAGAGAGAAGTGCCAGTTTGCCGATCTTGAAAACGAGAAATGAGACATCTTTTAAGAGAGTTTAAGAGATTTATCTTATTATTCGAGAGATTTTTAAACCTCAAATGGGGAATAAGATCTCTTTTGGAAGTGTAATAGCGCGAAGATTTCTTTCTCGGCTGGAAAAATCTCGCATGAAATTTCGAAGTAGAGACCGCAGGTGATCGCGAATGTGCTTTCGAGATCGTTTCGTTCGCAAGAAAGCACCCACCGAGAAAAACTCCTCTAAACAAAAGCACACTTGCTGTTTGATGTTCGTCAGGGAAACAGAAGCGAACCGTTACCGCGAATCATTTCTCATCATTTGTCATTTTAATAAACATACATCGCCTGAGATACAAATCACATCTGTTCTTGTCTATTTAGGTTGGCTTGGTTGTGTCCTCATTACAGAAGTGTTGCTTGGAACAGCAAATTGAAAGTAACAAATCATTCGTTCCTACTACGAAGTGATTTACTATTCCATGTCAACGAACCATTTGCTGCGGGTGTTTCGTTAAATTAGCGAAATTTTTGTCTCTCAATACTTAATAACAATAATTAGAAACCGACGGAGTCTTCTCTCTCCCTCCCTCCCTCCCCCCTCCCTCTCTCTCTCTCTCTCTCTCTCTCTCTTTCTCTTTGCTCTCTGAGAAACGTGTAAAGCCTGTCCCACGAGAAATCTATAAAATATTAGTGCACGGAATCAACGTGCAAGTCGTGTGGAAATTGATCCTCATTACCGGACGGATGGATAGATGGACGGTAGACGTTGATGAAGCAACGGGTCGGTGATGTCGAACTCATTAAATAGTCATCGTCGCGATGCAAAACGTGCGTATACACAAGCCAGCCCACGGGGTATTAATAATGACCGAAGCACTCATTCCCTATGAATGTCGGGCGTTATTAGGTCGCTCCAGTTTAAGTTTTCCAGGCCAACAAGCAGTAGTACGGTCTCGTCTTGCGTAAATCAACGTGCCCTACACGGGGCGCCACACCGTGAAACGGATGTCCTTTCAATCATGAATTCTTTGACGGTGTCGGGCACGATCTTTCACGAGTGACGAACTTACGACCGTAAGTCCCCACGAGGGACTAATCAAGCACAATTTTTCGATTTTACAGAGCTAAAATTAAATGCACCACGCAGCAAACATCTAAAAGCGACTCTCCCACACTCTCGGCCGAAAAACAAGCTTCGATCGTCCATTTATGCCCTTGAAACTTTGCCAAAGACTTCTAATTTTCGACGCTGATTAGTGCTATAATTAGACACGCTTAGACTTCCGCGGCTCAAGTTCGTCAAAGAGTTTGCGGCAGTCGGCGACGTTGGGACACCCCATGCCGCGCGACTCAAGTTTTCCATCGAGCTAAGCGATTAAGCAATAAGAAATTCAAGTAAATTGTACCGTTAAGGTATAACGCGCGGCTAGCGATAACAATTCCATCCTCTCCTGCCATTTTGCAATAATAAAATGGATCGATTAAGCGGTGAAGTCTTGTCACGTTTCAACGTTTTACCACGTCGAAAGTTTCGAATCGATCAGCATAATAACAAGAATCTTATTTAAAAAAGAGAAGAGAGGAGCGAATCAACAAATATCGGTTGACAAATCCACTAACTGACCCGCGAACTCCCACATAATTTAGGATAACAGTCTTAACATTTCACAAAAATTAATTATACGCAATCTGTGTGCACATTCGTACATCACATGACATGTGGATTATTTCGACAAAATTGTACTGAAAACATTATCTTTATACTTGGAACTAAAATATCTTGTATGTGCGATTTGGTTGATATTATACCATGTTTTTTACTTTTGTCAAATAGGATGCATCAATGAGGAAGAGCGAAACACAATTTAATATTTTGCTTGCAATTATTAAACATTTGGTCAACCTCATTTTAACCAAATTTTGGTCCGATGTATCAAATAGTGCTGCAATTTTCACTACTAGCACAGAAAAAAAGTTTGGTTGAATTAACCAAATATCTGGTCGAATATGCACGATCCAGAAATTCCGATTGAACCCGAATTCTGTTTAAGTTAACAAGATTTTTGATTGACTAACCAAACATGGCTGTTAAATAGCTAAACAGTTTGGTTAGTCAACCAAAAATCTTGTTAACTTAAACAGAATTCGGGTTACTTTAATCAGAATTTCTGGATCGTTCATATTCGACCAGATATTTGGTTAATTCAACCAAACCTTTTTTTCCGTGCGGATATCTCACGTATTAGCCAAGTATCCGAGTCCTTCTGTTATTACTCGTATATTCGTTATATTAGTAATTACTCGGGCATTTGAACATCTAGATACTCACATTGAAAAAAAGATTTGGTTGTCGAAACCAAAATTTAGTTAAAATAGAATCAACCAAATGTTTAGTAATTGCAATTAAAAAATTTAATTGTTGCTATTTTGTTCTGCTAAATAAATATACTACTGAAAGTAAAGCGCAAAATAGTGACATTACCTAATTATCTCAGGTATTATTCGAGTACACAAGTATTTAATTCTTTTGAAAAAAATATCTAATTCTTCTAAATAAAATTAAATATCAGATGACAAATATCGCCAACTTAATAACTTAATAACTTATGTGTACAATTGTTCATTTGATGTATGAAATTATCAGTGTTTATGCATGTTTATGCTTGAATACACGAGCATTATTCACGATTTTTGGTCATCCGAGTACACGGATATTATTCGAACATACTCGGATAATACTCGTGAATATAAATAACGAATAACTAGTATTTAAAATAGCAGAAATAGTAGCAAATTCTCATTTCGACAAGAAAATCCTTTTCTCAGTGCACTTCTTCAAAATAATCAACAGTCATGATGCGCTCATTGCGTGCAATCGAGAAATTCTTGTGAAATGTTATAACGGCAAAATGTAATATATAGATGTACTGCGCGCAATCAAAAAATCCGTTTGTAGCTGGGGTTATAAAATATTAAGGTTGTTTCCCCGGATTGTGCGTGCACACCAAAAAAATTACTTTTCAAATTGAAATATTTGGTAGGACTTGACTGGTATTACACGTTTTTCACTTGTATCAAGTAACACGTATTATCGAGAAAGCAAAACATACATAGCGATAATTAAACTTTTCGATTGCAATTATCAAATGTTTGTTACTATTAGCCTGGTTTACATCGTGTACTTGATATACGTATTAAATAGTAACTTTCTATTAAATAATCTTAATATTGACGATGCATATCAACGATGCACTCAATCGATACGTCTTCTTGATGAGTATTAAACCAGCTTAATATACCGTTGTTTATATACATCGTCGATATTAAAATTATTTAATAGAAAGTTACTATTTAGTGCGCGTATCAAGTGCACGATGTAAACCAGGCCATTGTAACCAAATTATGGTCTAGTATATCAAATTTTTGTTTCGACAATAAGATCCTCTTCTCAGTGCAGTAGATTGCAAAACAGACAATGAATTTGGGAGGTCGCCAAACTATCAAAATCGAGAATTATTAGCGACGACCTTGTGCAATAACAAATATAATTGGTAATATATACTACACTATAACAAAAAGAATAACAATTAATATATAAATATATAATAAAATTAAAATAATAATTAGTAATATAATTACTGGGCAAGCCTGTAAAAAAAGTAACGACTCTCAATTATAATGTTTTTCACTGAGAAGAGAATTTCGTTATCGAAACGAGAATTTGAATACACTGGACCAAAGTCTGGTCAAAATGAGGTCGACCTGACGCTTGGTGATTATAACTAAGCATTCCACTGCCGTTTGTATGTGCGCTTTTTTACTAATACACCTAACTTGGCACAAGTAAACAACATGCCAATGCCAACCAAATCGTACGCACCAAATATTCAAGTTCCAAATACAAAAATAATATTTTCATTCCAGTGAGCTCCCAGCTTATGTCTGAGACGTTTTGCAAGCTACCGCTGTGCAATATTCGCGACGGTAAATATGCTGCTGTTCATACACGCTCAGGATGCCGGAAGCTCGAGCTTTTCAGCAGGAGCGAGTCCAGTTGACTCGCGCTCGGCCACGAAATGATAATTTTTCTTCTTGCTTACGCTCTCGGCGACCTTGCGACAACACTCCCGATCGGATAAGCCAGATATAATAGAATTCTCGATGAGTCGTCTATTTACTCTTAGCGTTGCAATAATTCAGCCACTAGTTGATTGTCCATCTGCGTGTGTATTATTGATCGCGCGTGCGTTCGTAAACCACCGATATGATTAACGACACGTGGCGGCGGCGGCGGCGCTCCCATTTCCGAGACAAGGAGCGCGCCCGTACGAAAAGAAAGAAAAAAGAAGGGGGGGAGAAGAGGAAATTCCCCGTGGATTCGCATCGTTACGCTAACGTAATTTCTGCCAGCAAACACATACCCAAGGTCGGAGTTATGACTGCGGGCAATTCGCGATAAATGTCGGCGCGAGAAAAACGAGCCGGGGCTGGACGCAACGCGCCGCGTTTAAACCAGACTCGGAAAAGATTTCTAATTAATTAAACTTCGAGATGCGCGCGAATTCTCGAGAGTCCGAAAGCGAACTTTATCCTGTCTCGTCGTTACCCTGCGGTTTATCGATCGATAGGCACGCAAATGCAGCTGCAAAATCAACATCGGCCTCGAGAAGGTTGAGTAACCTACTTTTCACCCCGCGCGGCGAAAGGGAGAGATGCATTTTGCATCGAATAAACACGAACGACGATCGCTACGTCTCACCTACGTCAACTGAGCAAATTTATTGAAGAAAGAGAAAGAGAAAGAGAGGGGAGAGAGGAAAAAGGGTCGAAGCTTAAGCAAAGGAAGGTACAGACCGAATATCTTTCGTTCTTCTCTCATCCGCGGAAAGGGATCCTTCGCTGGATACATCTTTTCCCGATACACGCATAAATCCTTTATTCAAGGTTCGAGGATTAGCCTGACCACAAGGGGCAATCTCCCTGATTTCAATAGTCGACACGCTCGAGATCACGCACGATGCTTCCCCGCTCGTCGTCGTGACTCGTCGTCCTCGAGGGAGCGACTTCCTCACCGCCGCGAAGGCATCCTCGTCGTTCTAACGATCTCGCCGCCGTTCGGACGACACCAAAAGAGAAAGAATCAAGTCGAGGCTGCGAGGGGACAGAATAGATGGGAGAGAACGCGCGGTGCACGGGTCGAGAGAGGTCGAACGGTGAAGACAAAACAGATGATATAAAATTGTCGATTCTCTCTCGTTCAGCTGAAAGAAATTAATTTCTCGTTCCTATAGCTGCGACCGATCTCGCCAATTGGTTAGTTCGAGCAAAACGGTAAGACTCGCGCGGAACAGTCGAGAGAGTTTTAATTCTCCATCAGCCCGGGGCCACGCTCGAAACATATCCCGTCGATAATTAAATCCCTACTAATGCGACAAAAACGAGGATTGTAACTGAGATTGCACGGCCAAAAGAGCGGAATATATTCGTTTGTCGCTCGCAAATGATAAAGGTCCGCGAAACGAATTGATCTCAACGCGACAGAAGCAGAAACGCAATCCGCCACGCTCATCTCGACTGAAAGCTGAAACGAACACGACACAGCTTTTCAGCTCGCGGCAACGAGAACGATTCTCCCAATCGGTCGCGTCGTCGCGCTCGCGATCCCCTCTCGGGGGAGACGCAGTATTTTCCAAGGCACACGAAGGGTGAGAAAAGGATGAGCGCGGAAAGTCCGAGGAAGAGAGAGTGGTGCCTTACCGCGTAAGCGCGTGCAGCAGCAGCAGCGACGACGAGGCGCGTACGAGCGCCAGAGAGGCTTTTAAACGGCAATCGATCGCCGTCGCGATGAGGTCAACGTTGGTTATCCCGAGCGTATATACGCGGAGCAACGCGGAAGGAGACCAGGAGGGGCCACGGGGTTACCGTCGTGTCGTCGTATCCGCGTCCTGCAAAAAGCCTCCGATTGCCCACAGTCAGAACGGAGAAGAGGACGAGGGCGCGATGACGTCAGCTGGCGTGATTGCGAATCCGTGTCATCATACCATCACCATCATCATCATCATCATCATCATCATCATCGTACGCCGCCCCGCGCTGATAACGTCCGCGACGTGGCGATCAGAATCGCGCCACGATCGGCGGGGGAACGAGAACCCCAAACGGACACGGCGGACAGTCACATCGTCTTTCTCCAGTAGCCGTCCCTCAGCTCACGGGACGATCTCTCCTTTTCTTCTAGGGTGTATATCGGAGTATCTCTCTATCTCTCTTTTACTCTCTTTTTTCTCTCTGTCTCTCTCTTGAGTGAATCAGCCGGTGATTGGGCGGACACCGTCCTTCGTTTCGCGACACCGGCAGCACTCGGCGCGGTCTGCCGCCACTCTCACCACCGTCGTAGTCGTTACCATCACCGTCATCGCCTCGAGCGAGTCACCGAGCGAGTCGACGACGACGACGACGTCGACGACGAGCCGGCGCGCGACAAGACACCTGGCTGCGACAATGCCACGGATGACACGCACCCTCGCGCACGCACGCACGTATGCACGCACGCACAGCGACGCAAAATCACGAATCGGCACGCACCAGGACACGTCCGGTCTCCCGTGGAGGGCCACGGCGGCGCACTTCCACCAGCGCGAAGTAACGGGACAGTTTCGTCGCGTCACGACACACACACGGGGGCTGCTGCTAGCAGCGTCGACGCGCGATCTCGAGGCGTCGTCCAACGACGGCGCCACGCGACGCCGCGTCGGGACGCGCCGCGACGCCGGCACGGTGGAAATTCTAGACGCCCGCCGACGACGTCAGCCCACCGACCACGGGGGTAAAGAGGGTTGCTGCTGCATTGACGGTGGTGAAATGGAGCTCCGGGGGATCGATCGAAGCCACCCCCGGAGCCGTGCGCGCTTTCCGACCAGCTGGTACGGACGATCCGGGGACTCCGGCCGGGACCCGAGTCGGTAAAAATTGGCGTCGAGAGAGGGGTGCTGCTCTTCGCCCGCGATGACGTGGCCACGAATGACAGCCGATTCTCTCGCAAGCTTCCAACTGAGATTCGCGTGGAGGAATATGCGTCGCAGACGGAAAATATACATGGAGGATATTGTAGTTTTCTTCTCGTTTCATTTTTTTTTTTTTTTTTATATAAATTCTATTCAATTTCATTGTGTTTTTTTAATAATTCGAGCATATACTGTCAATAAGGTCTACCCTGCCAAGAAATATAATGATTTGTCTCACTAGAAACATAGCAGCAGATGTTTGAGTCTTTCGAAAGCGCACTGTGATGCGAATTTACAGCATTGATTTCTTCAAAAAGTCATTTTTTCCGGAATGCAATCAAATGTAAATCAATTTTTCACTCTTCTATCATTTGTCAGCCTTTATACCATCATCGTCGATTATCTGGTCCTTTTTTCTTACATTGAAAAATAAAAAATTGGAACTGATTAATTCGGAGCCGAGTTAGAAGTCGGCAAAAATCGTTGCTGCAAATTTGCACCTGTGTGCCTTCGTGTTTTCCGCTAAATGTAGAAGGGTTAATAGCATATTTCAATTCCTAAAATAGGAGAAAATAATCCAATAGTCGGTATATGTTTTCGGCAATCTTGCGCGAACATTATTGAATTAAGATATATGGGAATTTAAAAACGAATAAACAAATAATAAATATGAGAAACGAATAAACAAATAATAAATAACACAATTAAATAATTAATGATTTAATAATTAAAAATTTAACAATTAAATAATTAAATAATTAATGAATTTCCATACATCTTGATATTTTTTTAACATAAAATCCGAACAGTGTCGTAAATTGATGAGTGCAAATTATAGGAAGTTTTACTTTATAAACAGCACGCACGAAATAAAAGGATAATAAATTACTGCAGAATGTCTATTCCTCGGTCCTATAGTAGTCCTATAGTAATTTTTGTTGTAAAAGTCTCTCCGTGTAGTAAAACTACGCTTGGTCAACTTGGTACAACTTCTGTCCGAGAAATAACATATCGTCTCACTCAAAACTGACTCCAAAGATTGTTGCTCCGAATTGCCTCCCGTTTATATACACGGAAATAGAGAAAATGTAGAGCAAAATCTCAGAAAACCGAAAGAAAGCAATTGGAATATTTCTTTTTGGATAACATGAAGATAAAATATATTCATAGTCAACATCGTATCGTTCACATTATTCAACACGTGTGAACGTATAATGTAAATCTAAATTTTTTAGAGTGAAAAGTGGCAGTATTTTCGCTCGAGACAATGAAAAAAAAAAAAAATACTGTTACTCAAAATCACAAGGATGGATATTTCACTGAAACTTTGAGCAGATTTTGATCGCATATGAGTAAATATTTTAATCGATTTGAATGAATATATTTTTCTGACGGTGGAATGCATCAGATTCATTCTTCAATTTCGAGTGAAAATATTCACTCAACAATTCAGAGTGGAGAATGTGCCTTCTAAGAATAAGAAATAATTCAAGTGATTTACACTCTACTTTGAAAATGAAATTTCATTCCAAGAAATTTAATTAGAGAGTAATGTAAACAGATAATACCCGCGCAAGAATGCTAATTACTGAATGTTTTTCTCCATTTTAAGAGCTGAAACGTGCTATTAAAAAAACATCTGCTATGTTACCAGCAAAATTTACTATGTTCCTTAGCAAGGTAGAGACCTTACCGACAGTCCACCATCGTTTCGGCACCACCACGATATCGTTTGCATTATTCAACACACGAACGAGACGCGGGACTCATGAAATAAACCGTTTCATTCTCGCGAATTCTCTGTTTGCCAGAATTAGGAAGTGACTAATACAACCGGTGTCCCACCCAGCGGAACACTTAACGACGGAATAGCGTAGCGGCCAGTGAATAGCCGGGGATTACACCGAGGGTAAACGTGTGGGCGGAGAAACGCTACATAGTAATTCCGCGATACTATGGTCCGTGTAGGCATTCGAAGGGGTTGAGAGCGAAAGTGGCGTAAGAGGAAGCGGTTTTGTCGCTCGATTTAAAAAGGACATCCTCGGACAATCCCTACGTCGCTCAACAACCCACGCGCTCGAGAGTCCTTTTTCGAATTGCGCTTCGATTTGACACTTCGCGTTACGCTGGAAATTATGTACAATACGATACAGACGCTCACATCGCATCATATTGCATCACGGTAAACATGATGACATTGTTTATAATGAGAATCATTGATGCCGACGAGTTATCGTCGTAACGACGCGCGAAAACTGAGTCGTTTCAGTGCGCATATCTCATCGTATCGCGTATCAATGAATAAAAAATGACTCACCTTGCATAGGCCGCGTGGCAGCGCTGCGCGACATTGTTCGCGTAGTGTTTTAGGCTGTACTTTCGAGTTAGGCGCTTGTGGACGGAGTCTGTCGATATGTCCGACGTGGAGGATAACGGCCGTTAAACGGAGCGATCTCCCGTCGAGACGCTGGTCGGCCTGGGCTCTTGTAGAGCGAGCATCAAACGCGTGTCTACGCGGTGCAAAAGAGTGCGTAAAAAACTCTCCCTCCGTCCGGCCGCCGGTCGACGTCGTTGTCGTCGTCGTCGTGGTCGTCGTGCTCCTTGTCGTGGTCGTTGTGCTGCTCCTCGTCGTCGTCGTGTCCAGGTGCAGCTCTCGCGGCAAGCAACAGGCGCAGGTCCCGGACAAGATCGTCGTCTCGCTGCCAGCAGCGACGAACAATCCCCGTGGATGACAACGTTCCACTCTCAGGATACGGAGAAGCAGGAGGCGACGAGAAGTCGGCGGCGATCCTTCCACCAGCACGGGGCGCAAAGGACGAAGGGGACTACTGAGGCACGTGGGTGATGACCGGAATGATGAGGATGACGTTCCCCGTGGTCTGCGACAGTCGTTGTCGCCACCGAGAACGAGCCACGAAGGGGGCCTGGATGATATTCGACGGCGTTGACGGCGACGTAAGGCACGGCGCGGCACCGCGACGCTCAAGTCGGATATTCCGCGGCGAGATAATGACGACAGGATATCCGGTGTGGGGGGTACGGGGGGTCCTTTGGGGGTGGCGTCCATGTGGGGTGGATAGTCACCTCCTGCCTTCCCTCCCGCTTGTGAACCGCCTCCTCCTCCTCCAGGACCTCCTCCTCGTCAAGGTGCCCCAGCTTTCGATGCCCGCGGACACCACCCTCGCGCGCCGCCAAATCTCACCGATCGGCTCCCACGTGATTACGTCTCGTGGGTGCAGGCTGTAACAAAAAGGAGGACTCGGTCAGAGCCTGAAGACGACTTCCTCTTTCCTGTGGCAATAAGATGAAGTAAAATAAGTGCAGTCGGATAATCGGTTGCGGAAAATCGTCTTGTCGTCTAATGAGCTTTTTATTCTCGTCTTGGAGATCGCATTGGTAGAGTAACGATCAAATGATATCTATAGAACATGCACGAGAAGAATATTAAAGTTTTTTTTTTCTCTTTTAATTCTTTTCAATTTTGCTATGTTCTATAATTGACTGTCAGTACGGTTTATCTTGCTAAGAAACATAGAAAATTTCACTAGAAACGTAGCAAATGTTTTAATAGTACATTTTAATAGTACATTTTAGTTTCTAAAATATATAAGTAGCACACATATTAGATTATGTGTATTTTGCGGAAGAGATCAGGATTGCGGATAAAACATTATGTTGGTGTCAAAATACAAGGATGAAAATACAGGATGATTTAAAGAGTTAGGAAACGACAGCGAAGAAAGATGAAGAAGGATATGCATGATAAGCTAAATGAGATGGAAAACAATATTTTGAGAAAGTTTTGGAGAGAATTAGACAAGAAACTGAGAGAGATTAAAGACAAAAAAAACAGGTATAAGAATGGGAATGTGTAGTATGTTAAAAGGGTAAATTAGGATGAAGACGTAAAGGAGTCTCGGGAAATAGCAATATAACATGTTGTAATAAATAGATAAGTTAAAATAAGATAAAGTAAATTAGATAATGTGATGACCGTAATAATAATAAATAAAAAAGGAAATTTAAATTGTGAAATGTACAAACTGTAACTGCTGTGATACTAGAATAAGAACAAAAAGAAAAATTTTTAATATAAGACGTAGATAAATAAGTGTAGTTAAAACTGAATGTTTTTTGTAAACTAAGTCTTCTTTTTGGGCGAAGTAATAAATATCTATCTGTAATCAGCACGTATAAAATGAAAGGATCTCGGTTACAAAATCCTATAGTAATTCTTACAAAATTCTCTTCGTATACATACTCTTCTTCTAAATTACAGCCAAAGATTCCACAATTTCAATTTCCACTTACTTCTTATCGAGCAATAGAGAACCTTGCTGGTCAATAATTTCACACGATCTAAGCAACAGCTAACGCGCGACAAATTAATCTACTTGATAAGAATGTGTATTGATCGTGGCGGATAAGAAGCGGCTGATATGGAGTCGAATTTTCATGTAAAAGGAAAAATAAGCGATCGATGTTTGAGCGAAAATGCTCGACGCGGCGAAACTAGGGAAAACGCGGCGGGAAGTTTCGATGGGATGGGCAGTCGGTCTATCGACAAGGGTTCGTCCGCACAAAGGCATCATTCAGCCACGTTCAAAGTGTATAGAGTCGAACATGCTGACGTCCTCTTAAAAGAACGCCGTGCGACAAAGTAACACGACGGGCAAATGTACAGTAGTAGTCAGATGATATATTTGACAAACATGACCGACGACTCACGGATAAAACGTCTCAATATGACTGAAATCCAACACTGACCCCCTTACGAATCATAGTAGAGATAAGAAGAGAGATAACGCAATGAGTTAGTGTATCAATAGAAAATAAATTAAGGCTCCTCGTCTCTCGCCGCGGCCATCTTGATCTATGACGTCAGAGAAGAGAGGAAATACACAAGTTCTCGCAAAATACGTCGAAATAAAATTATATGTTTACAAAGTGATGCTCGCAATCGATCCAGTAGATCCGTAAAATAGCCCGCGAATATACTCATTTTGCTCTAATTCAATAAATAACTCTATACAGGGTATCCTAGACTCTCTTCTGCAATTTTTGTGAAAACGTAGAACGGATTGAACATAAAAGTCCCGTAACATTTTGCGATATTCGCAATAAATCTCGAGATATTAATTAAGGAAAATTAGTGAATGATCACGAGCAATATGATAGATGAGTCGTAGTGGCGCCGTCTGCCGTTGTATACTTGTACATTAGATCAAACTAAACAAAAAAGTCCTCTACCATTTTGCAAATGAACACATACATTTTTAGATATTAATTAAAGAAGATTTGTGCATTATCGCGCACAACCATGTTTTCATTTTCTTTCGTTAATAATTAAAAATCTACTTAGTTATTTGTAAAATGATAAAAGACTTTTTTGTTCAATTCGACCTAATATACAAGCACGCAACAGCACATATCGTCATTATAGCTCATCTACCATATCGCGCGTAATCATTCATCGATCTTCTTTAATTAATATCTCGACTTTTATTACGAATATCGCAAAACAGTACAGGACTTTTATGTTCACCTCAATCCGTTCTACGTTCCCATAAAAATTGTGGAGAAAAATCTAGGACACTCTGTATATACAATAACTCTCTATATAAGTAACTCTCAATAAATAGCAGTTAAGTTCAAGACGTAAAATCATGAGAAAAAGCAGGATAAAAAAGAAGGTTATACGTCACATTAATTTTACAGCTATTTATTGATTGTTCGTAGAGGAAAGTGTTCGCGGACTATTTTACAAGTACGCTTGATCGATTGCAGATGTTATTCTGTAGACCTTTTATTTCAACGTATTTTGCAAGAATTTTTAGCCTGTATTTTCTCACTTCAGCACGGAAAAATAACTCTGTTAGTGTAATTGAATTTTCTGTTATTTGGGAACAAAAACTTGATTCTAGGAACAAAAAGATTCCTGGAAGAAGTTTTTACACATATAGAAAAATACATACTTTACTCAAGTAAATGTTACTTGGTTTAAGTATTTCATAAGTTTATATATCCGCAAATGTCATTAATTCATCATAAACATCAAATTTATTCAGATACATTCTGAATCGTAATAAGTTTAGCGTCTCAATCAAGAATATTGAATTAAAACAAAAATTCGGTTTGCTTACTGCACAGAGCCAACTTTTCTTGAATAAAGTTTTATAATATTTTTGTAAAAAGAATAAATTCTTTTTTCTCTTGAATATATCATAAAAAAATAAGCCCTTTTCAAATTTGTTAGAAGTATATTTTAAGACTGTTATCAACAAGATATTCTTTGTTGAAGGTAACCATTATTTAGAAGAAATAAAGTAAACTGAGTAATCGTTTTTCTTGGCAGTAGAACGATATTTTTCTCTGTGTACTCATCAGTCAATTACTCTCAGTTATCTCAAGCGAGTTTCAATACAACCGAATGATCAGACGAATGTTTTCGCTCATAGTAACAGCAGAGATATAATTTCTCGTCGGTGAGTTTCCCGTCCGGTCCTCACTCAGTTACCCGAACTTAAATCTTCTTTCTGTGTGACGTCATCAATCAAGAATTCCGCAACGAGGAGCCAGGAGTTTTAAAACAAATATTATTTTACTGATATTATTCTCTCGTTAGCTCGTCTTCATTGCGACGAAAATCGATATTCCCGGAGAACGAGCACGAAAAAATTCATATTTATAAATTTCTTCTTACGTATTTCACCGCGCGTGTGTTGTTTAATTAATACTCGATGTGTCGCGCGATAAAAATACAAGCATGGTTGTGCAATTTCGTTGAAACTATAACGCAAAATCCGAACTATAGAGCTTTCACCTGAAATGTCATACGTAATCATACACACAAATCAAGTTGACAAATAATTGTCGTGAACAATATTTATCTTCTTCCCTGTGGAATTGACAGATCACCGTGAGGATTACGTACTCGTTTACCTGCGGGCACGTATTTGATATGATGTCCGATTCTGCCGTTTCGCAATCAACAGAAGAAACAACACATGAAGCATACTCCGGGCGAAATAATTCATACGCCAGATATTGATGGCAGATACACGTTAGCGACACATAATACACGGATCGTATCGATTGTCATTTACGCATGCATTAGTCATTTATCGAACTCTTCTCCTAATCGTACTATATTCGGTGCATACCGTGTCTGTGTGTTGCAACAACACATCGATGTACTTTCGCGATTCTTAAACAACTTCGTCAGCGAGGAATGCAGAACGTTATCTTTAGACTGTAAAATTATCTCGAGCGTATCTTAATTACGGTTAGCAGCGCGTTTCAGCGCGATGGACGGATCGTTATTGTGAATCGATTAATCAATTAAACAAAAACACTACGCGGACAATACGGACGATCCACAGAGAGACGAGAGCATGGAATATTCTTGAGTTATTTTACCACTTGACTCTGACACTTGACAGATAAGAGGCTGAATTTATTGTGTCAATTTATCATCTGGAAATACGATCGCACGAAAATCATCTGTCATATTAACATATCATTACGCCTCTCTTTCTTCCTCCCTTCTTCCCTCCTCTTTCTTTGCATATATATATGTACAGGGTGTTTCACACTCTCTTCCGGGCATTTTGTGGTAACGTAGAACAGGTTGCGGTGAACATAAAAGTTCTATACCGTTTTGCGATATTCGCAACAATTATTGAGATATTAATTGTAGAAAATTTGTGAATGATCATGCAGAATATGGTAAATGAGTTATAGTAGCGACGACTGCCGTCGTGTATTTATACTTTAGATCAAATTGAACAAAAAAGTCCTCTACCATTTTGCAAATAATCACATAGATTTTTAATTATTAATTAAAGAAGATGAGTGCATTATCACGCAAAATCGTGCAATAATCTTCTTTAATTTATAATTAAAAATCTTTGTGATTATTTGCAAAATGGTAGAGGACTTTTTTGTTCAATTTGACCTAAAGTATAAGTACACGACGGCAGTCGTCGCTACTATAACTCATTTACCATATTCTACATAATCATTCACAAATTTTCTACAATTAATATCTCGATAATTATTGCGAATATCGCAAAACGATATAGGACTTTTATGTTCACCGCAACCTGTTCTACGTTCCCACAAAATGCCCGGAGGAGAGTATGAGACACCCTGTATATATACACACACACATGGGCAAGAGAATTTGTGACGAAATAAATGAAACCAAAACTAATTAATTCGAGAACGCGCATATCGAGCGTTTAATGAACTAGAATCGCGTTAATAGCGGCTGGTCACGGAAAAGGGTGAGCTGATGAACGTGGAATATGGAACGCATGGAATCCAGCTCAATCGCGTATCTCAAGGACACATCGGTATAAACCGTATTTCGCGACCGCGTCGTTACGCTAAGCGCACCGGGACCGGAGCGGCTCGGCCGGCGCGCACAGACCGCGCGATGGCGAGTCGAGGGCAAGTCGCGCCAACTACAACCACCCTCGTTACGTATTCACGTATCCTTGATTCGTGGCAAAGTTCTGTCGCGTCTGACGTGTCCGCGCGCGAACGCCGAAGAATCGTTTGCCTGGGAGGCCGTAAGCTCCTTTCCGAGACGTAAGAGAGTTAAGGGGAGCCTCTCTCGCCGTTATAACTTCATGGCGACAGCTTAAGCTCCTCGCGTGCCTCTCGCAGATATCTTCGGGGTGCCGCACGGGAAGGGGGGAGTGTTTGATCACAGATTGCGACAAAATGTCCAAGGGTTAGTACGTCGTGAAGGCGTACGCTCGACGTGCGCGCGGCAGTTAACACGCGAGATTTTCTCCTTTCGCGAGCGTCGTCTCGCGAACTTTCTCCCCTTTTTCTTCTTTACATTAATGCCGGCTGTTTATTTACGTCGTCGACTGTTTCGTGCGACGCAAAGGTAGCGACCTATTCGATGCTATTATCTAGATCATGAGTCTTCGATACGCGATATCGACATACTTTTTTTTAGAGTTAAGGCTCGTATCAATTCAAGTCGTTATTTGAAACTTGTCTCACGTAAGATAGTCAATTCAGAGTTTAGGTCTCAATTCAGAGTTAGATCCGAGATTTCCATGTAAAACCTGATTATATGATGTGACATTATATTTGAAATTGCGATTCAGCTGAAACTCAATTTAAAACTCACATTTAACTCCAAATTCAAGTCTGAGCTTATCTCACGTGAGACAAAGTAACGACCATTAATACAGGCCCAATTGTACCCAAGGTGTTGATATTTTTTTCTAAGAGACCATACACACACACACACACATATGCGCGCAGCAGAAACAAATTACCGCGCAGCTTCGTGTCACGGGGTAGGTAGCTGTGACGTCGTTTGAAGGTTTCAGCTGTCGACATGAATGAGGCCTTAACGTATGCTTTATCGTCCGTGCGATGATAATTGAGTTAACACCGTGTGCGCGGCGTGTGCGGAATGAAATCTGCAAGCCGCGATATCGAGCATCAACTTGTAATCTCACTTAAACTTGGCTCACACATAGAATTAGATCGTTCTAATGAATGAAATCTGCCGTAATGTGTCGTTCGGCACAAATTTCGCAAATATTGCTAATTTAAACATGAAGATCCGACGACGAACGAGAGCGAATTTTTTAAATGAAATGTGCAGATTTCTGCCTCTTCAATAAATCACGACGGCATAGGCGGACACATATCGATTTTCTTCCTTTCCAGTATATGTATATATATGTGTATATGTGTAACGGTACATGTTAAGTGTATATATTTTAAAAAAGCGATTCAAACCAAAAATGAGAAAGAAGAAAAAGAAGGAAGAAAGCAATCTGAAATTTGTATAAATAATAAATAATAATTGTAAAATTATTATATGGTGAAAGTATAATTATTATTATGAATAAAAAGTATTTACTTGTACTTTACATAAATAATAATGATAATATGAAATTTGTATAAATTTTCAAACTAATATATGACGCAATAAATTTTTTAGTACTTAGGAGATACTTTACGAATTAAAATATTCGAAATTTTCGCCTGGGCATTTTATGAGACGCGTAATTATTAACGCATGATTTTACGGGGGGAAAAATTCGCGAACAATCTCCGCTGAGGGAAACTCGCAAATGGCGAGATTTTCAACTTATGAACTATGAAGTGACGGTAGCACGTGTAAGTAGGCACAGTTCGCCTTGGATCAATACTTGGAATATTTCTTTGCTCAAGTGGCCGAATATTTAGAGGTACTCGCCGATCGATATCGCGATATAACGTAATGGGAAAATAATAGCAACATTTTTATATCGTGTAAAAAATATGAAATAAATTGAGAAACAACGCAGGTATGCGAAGATATCGGAAAATGGAAGCAACAATTGCGCGCGAGTAGTGACGCTAAACATCCGGCGCAGTCACTTAATTATGAATCGAGAAAAACATATCGAGTGCAAGACAATAGGTTGCGCGTGGGCCGTTAAATAAGTATTCAAAATCGTTCCTGTTACCCGATGAAGACAGATGTTCTCGAACTTACGCGAGACCATTAATTTTCTACACAAAAAATTATATTTCCTCGTAACGCTCAATAATTCAAGATCTTTCAAATATACATAAGTAAGTACTTGACATATACCTAACTCGAACATTCTATAGCTGACGCGCAGAGGGAAAACTACGTCTCTTTTTTGTGCGTCGTTGCTGATAATGCCGAAACAGTTTAAAGTCTGACAACACAGAAAACTATAAGTAGTAAAACTAAAGCAATAAGCAAATTAACTACACACAGTCGATGAATTTTCTTATGATTTAAGAATAATCATTTGTGATTGGTCAATTTTCTTACTGCTTAAGTCTCACTGCTTATATCCGCATAGAAAATACTTTAAAATCTAATTGGGATCCAACCCGATTTCCCAATAATTGTAGGTCCTAAATTGGAAATCTATGCAGGTCTGGTTAGAAATATAATGTTTTAAACATGCGAATCTAAGTGGGAAACCCAGAAATCTCGTTTCCCAACGTTTCCCCAAAAAGATTTATTCTAATTTATATTTTAAACTAAAACTGGGCAAAATTTGAAACATTTTTATTTACTTGTTACAAATATATGTACACACATACTTGTAAAAAATAAATACTCAAAGTGTTTCAAATATTTTGTTTGTTGGAATTCACATAAAATAAATGAATATTTAAAGCAAAACAATATATTTCTATTTTAGAGGAAGCAAAACCTTAAATCAAATATACACACAAACACAAACACACACACACACACACACACACATATCTTTTTTATCTCTTGAGATATCTCTATATATATTCGTATTATTTTACGTTTTAACATGGAACAATGTAAACCAGAAAAATATTTGTATTATTTTTATTACATTAAGGAAATTATGCAGAAAACACTTAAAAAAGCTCGAGTTCCTTTAATATTTCTGTCTTGCTTCTAGACAAAGAACTCACGTTTAAGACAAGAATGGAATTTTCAATTGATATCGTAATGGTATAATTTATTTCCAGACAAAGTTGAGCATTCTGATTGGAATCTAACCTGCATTTGGGAAAATATTTATAAAAGAAATTTCTATGCGGGTTTTTTCTGTATGTCCAGGCCCTAAGAAGCACTACTTTTTATGTGTTGGGTTAATCCATAAGATTTTTGTCTAATTAGCATTCGTATGTTGATACTAAGAAGATAGTGTTCCATACATACATAGTTGGCCATCTATATATATGCTTTGATAGCTGATATTTCAGAACATATTTTGTGATGTAAACGATAGTGTTCAAAGAAGTACGTATTTGTTGCGACTTGAAAATAGAAGGTAATAATGAGTTTTTCCGGTGAATTGTGCTTTCTTACTTCCTTAAAAATTGTTAAAGTTTAGCTGGAATATTTTGCCTTATCTACCATATTCACCCGACATTGCCCGCTCCGATTATCATCTGTTTCGTTCATTGCAGAACTCCTTGGACGGTATAAGCTCCGTTTCTTTAGAATATGTGAAAATCACTTGGAACATTTCTATGCCGGAAGAGCACCAAAATTTTACGAGAAAGGAATTATGAAATTAAAACATGAAAGATGGCAAAAAAGATTATCGGACAGAATGAAATATTATATTGGGAGTACAAATAAGTCTCCGCCGTTTGACAAAAGATGGTCTCACCAGTAAGTTATGGTTGAAATTGAAGATGTAAAACGTCATATCGTAAGGTTGGACATCTGGCAACACCATAACCTTGAAATATTAGCGATTTTGTATCAGCATCACATAATTTTTTTCGTGCGAAAATGTTGAGTTTTGAGCCGAATAAGAGTTATTTGCGGGAACTTTTGATTTACTTCTTTAATTTGAAGAAATCTGCAGCTGAAACGCATCGATTGCTTGTAGAAGCATATGGTGAGGCTACTTTAAGTGAGAGAAACTGTCGTGAGTGGTTTCAAAAGTTTAAGAACGGTGAGTTTGACGTCGAAGACAAAGAACGTAGCGGAAGGCCGAAAGTGTACGAAGACACGGAATTGGAAGCATTATTGGAGGAAGATTCGTGCCAAACGCAAGAAGAACTTGCACTTACATTAGGAGTGACTCAACAAGCAATTTCATATCGCTTAAAATCGTTGGGAATGATTCAAAAGCAAGGAAATTAGGTTTCATATGAACTGAAGCCGAGAAACGTTGAACGCCGATTTTGCACATGTAAAATGCTGCTTGCCAGGCATAAACAAAAGGGTTTTTTGCATTGTATAGTCACTGGTGATAAAAAATGGATCCACTACGATAACCCAAAGAAGAGGAAATCATGGGAACCACGTGGCCATGCTTCAACATCGACAGCCAAGCCGAATATTCATGGAAAAAAACTCATGTTGTGTATTTGGTGGGATCAGCTTGGTGTCGTGTATTATGAGTTGCTCAAACCGAACGAAACCATTACTGGGGCTCTCTACCGAACACAATTGATGAGATTGAGCCGAACACTCAAGGAAAAACGCACCCACTACTACTCCAGACACGACAAAATTATTCTCCTACATGATAATGCTCGTCCACGTGTTGCGGCGCCAGTCAAAACCTACTTGGAAACACTCAATTGGGAAGTTTTACCCCACCCGCCGTATTCACCAGACATTGCTCCCTCTGACTATCACTTGTTTCGATCGATGACGCACAGCCTATCTGAGCAGCACTTCACATCATATGAAGATACTAAAAATTGGGTCGATTCGTGGATAGCCTCAAAAGATGAAGCGTTCTTCCGACGCGGTATCCGTATGCTGCCAGAAAGATGGGAAAAAGTAGTGGCTAGCGATGGACAATACTTTGAATAAAACATAAGGTACCGTTCTTTCACAATAAATGCCCAATTTTTGATAAAAAACGGCGGAGACTTATTTGTACTTTGACTTCCAATATATTATTAAGATTATTTTTAACAAAAATGAAATGCATTACAATTTTGTTTAAAAATCCGTACGAACTTTTTATGGATCAATCCAATATCAATTTATATTTCTGGAATATACGAAAACGAACCAAGTATCCGTCGTTGACCTTCGTGCGTCTCCGCTCGACATTTGCATAGAATTCGCGTAGAATTTGCATCTCTAAGAGGAAATTACTTACGAGCCACGGCACTTTTAGTTTCTGTTTTTCTCTCGAGTAATAAACATATGTATGTAAGCGACGCGATGAAAGGTACATTGATTCTCCCATGTCACATGAGATATCAAATTGCGACTTTCGGTACGCGCGAACGTGACTTATCGGCCATAAACATTTACACCCCGTGAAATCTCTCGCGCACATCGATACAATCTCGACGTCGTAAACGTTTGCACGATAAGGATACGTGTATCTCGCGAGACGCGACGCGTACGTCATACGAGACATAGCGGCAATCATAAAACAATCGAGATAACGAAATCTACGCGGTAACGACCGAGTCGTTAGGTTTCATTATTTCTTTTTTTTTAACAGTAAACTCGTCGCAACGCAGCGACTTCGTGACGCGTGTTGACGTCAAGACAACTGTTAGATCCTTCTTCTCCCTGACTTGTCAACGCGGTTGACACTAGACGATCAATACTGTTTTCTCAATTTCGCGGATATAATGAATATGTATTTCGCAACGTCATTCGCACATAGATTCGTAGTAACGCCAGGAATAATCGAGTGCATCGCGATGGAACTGATTAAAGAGCATCCCCGCGCTCCGCGAGCTCCATATCCTGCGCTATAAATACCTCGACGACGCACTCGCGACGCATTTAGCACGTTTTGAACACGTATCGTTGGATACCGTTTAAATAGAGACAAAAAATAATGGTTCTCGTGTATTTATAATAAAAAATATTAATTCGTATAAACAACTCTAAAGTAGAGAAGAACAGTTCCAAAAAAAGGAAGATAAGCACAATAGTTCTCGGATATATAATTTAGTTTTCTAAAAAAAATGTTACTTCGCATCGTACAAAAAAAATATTACTCTTTAATGTCTTCTACAAAAGTAATGAAATCAAAAAGTTGCACCAACTGATATTGAGAAAGAGTATTGTAAAAAAAATGGCAAACAATGAAGTAAAGAAAAATAATTTCAAATATTAAGAAATGCCGCATCAAAAAGATTATATTTATTAAATATAATTTTATTATAATTAATATTTTTATGTGTTTCTTCTACAATATATAAAAGTAATGTAATTCCTCAAAGATACACTGAGGGAAATGTCTAATGATATCAGAATTCTATTTAGGTTTACCAAACGATATGGTGAATAATCGTGTAACAAGATATTAGTCAATGATACCAAACTATCTAATGAGCGCATTGTCTAAGTAGCATTACAGTGATGCTTAAATATGTTTACCAAACCATCTGATATAGCAAATAATTCATTTGAATGTTATATATATACAGTTATATATATATAATTTTCATGTACTTACTGCATATAATCTTCATATACTTACTTCTAAATTTGTCGACATATTTTAAGAAATTCCATTCTTCTAAATATCTGACAGTTTCATTCTTTTATAGCACCGACGTCTTTACAAATTAGTATAGATGAAAAAGGAAACGTCACAGCGAGTAACAATTAACTATTGCGTCTATAGTACCACATGTCTAGAGAGAATTATCAAACTGTCTAGATGCCTACAACTAAATGTCTCGGTATCAGATGCGTTGAGGAATCGTATATCAGAATATTGGATATGTGAAACAGATATCGCATATAAATTCACCATATTACTTTCATAAGACGAGTATAGAGTCATTCACCAAGCCATTTCTCTCAGTGTAATTGTCACATATTAATATCATACATAAAAGATATTTATTAATTACAACCTAAAAATCTAAAAAATAAAATTAAAAATAATAAATAATAAAAAATAAAATTAAGATTTATACAGAAAACACTTGGCGTGTCCATCGTATAAATAATATAAAAAAAAATTAGTTCTTAAAAATAATAGTTAATTAGCACGTTTTGGATGCATATCGTTAATTTAACTTTAAACATCAAAAAGTTACATAAATCCTAAACATGGCTAAATTTTACTCAGTGCATTTTTATTTGACAATAACTTCTTAGAAAATGATCAAAATTCAATCTTTTTTTCTTTAACTAGTATAGAAAATATCGGAAAATATGAATCTATTAATGTTTTACAATTCAAGTTGAAAACAGTTGCAATGAAAAAACAAAAAATACATTTTTGAGAAGAGCAACGTTTGAGAAGTCAGTCTGAATAAATTTTACCTATATTTAGAGTTCTAGAGTTAAATAAATTTCGTACAGAATAACAACCGTTGCACGTTCAATCTCATGAATGCTGCGTCAATTATAAACGTAATAACGATCCGCATAGAAATTTCTTAGTATTTTCCCAAATGCAGGTTAGATTCCAATCAGAATGCCTAACTTTATCCCAAAATAGATTATCCCACTACGATACCAATTGGGAATATCATTCTTATCCCAAAATAGATTATTCCATTACGATACCAATTGGGAACTCCATTCTTGTCCCAAACATGGATTGTCTGTCTAAACAGGAATCTGTTGAAATAAGAACATTAAGAAAACTCGAGCTTTTTGAAATACTTTTTCTGCATTAGTTTTATTAATAAAGATATTTCCCTAGCTTGCATTGTTTATCTTAAAACGTAAAATAATATATTTCGTTTTATATGTAATATAAAATACATTTATATATCCGAGCATAATTTAACGATTTTATACATTTATATGTCGAAAGAATTTATGGGATTTATCTTATATATATTTTTTTACTTTCTTACTGGATACAATTTAGCCATGTTTAAGATTTACGTAACTTTTTGATGTTTAAAGTTAAACGGCATTCAACGATATGCATCCAAAACGTGCTAATTGACTATTATTTTTAACTAATTTTTTTTATACATTATTTATACGATGGGTACGCCAAGTGTTTTCTGTATAAATCTTAATTTTATTTTTTATTATTACATCTTTACAAGTATGTGTGTGTACGTATTATTTGTAATGAGTAAATACTCAAAATGTTACATATATTTTGCTGAATTTTAATTTAAAATGTAAACCAGAAAAAATCTTTAGAAAAATATTAGGGATGACCAAATAGGATCTGTTTTCTTACATAGAGATTTGTATGTTTAAAACATTACACTTTTAACCAGAACCTACATAGATTTCCCATCTAGAACCTATAATTATTGTGGGAAATCAAGCTAGATACCAATTAAATCCTAAAAGTATTTCCTATGCGAGAAAACATGATGTACGATATGAGCAAATAATACAAATTTCGATGACTGTGCAAATGAAAACATGGTGTTGCATTCTTTGACATACAAGGCCGTTTCACAACAACCATATGATGGATGAATAACTCAGATATAAGAGAGAGCACTTATTCATTTTTTCGATCAAGGAGGTCCGATAACACGTATACACGAACAAGTGCAACTTTCTTCTTTTACTTTGATCTTATGTAATGTCAATAACGGTATCCGCGAGAAGACCGCAAGGGGCGGGACGATTTCACCTGACGATTTTGGCGCTAACGCCAGCGATCTTAAATCGCGCGCGAACGTGTCATCTCTCTACGCTCGTTCGTTTCTCAACGCCACCAACGATTTCGTCGAGCCGAGGAGCATTCGTAATTGAAAAACCTATCATGAGGATCCGCGTTATCAGCGCCGTTTACCGTCATTGAAAACAGATATATTTCTGAGAGGAAACACACACGCGCAGCGATCATATGACTGCGAATCTCAAAGCTGCGCGCTGATACGCGAACTCGCTTGCGCAGTTGATTCGCAACCTCTATCGAGAAAACAACAGCCAACGAGACAAAATGCGAGTCGCAATGAAGAAAGAAAATCAACGAGAAGATAACGGCTTCTCATGCTGTGTTGTGCGTAATCGCTTTCCGAGTATGTAAACTGAATAAAGAAACAGATAAATATGCAAGTGGCGCAAAGAGAAGACGTGTATCGATAGAAGAACTTTGTTTTTCATCGCGAGTCCCTACCAATTAAATTATTAAATAATATTGACTTACTTATGTAATTATTATTAATTTATACTTATTATTAACAATTAAATAATACTAAAACTATCAATTTGATTTTGAGAACGCGACGAGTCATGCGAGGAGAATACGCCGAGAGGCAGATTAATGCGGAGCCAAATGTGCGAGATTGCACGCACAAAGTAATAACTTATGTGTTGCTAGAATTGTTTTCCAAAAGCCCGAGAGAGTCTCGTGCCGTATGTTGCGATGCATACGCCAACACCTGTTTACTCGCGCGCACATTTCGTCAGTGCAGTTACGTATGGTTGATTCACTTTGTCTTGTTATTTTGTATCATCACTATCGCGTAATTTAATCTCGCGCGTACGCTTTTACTCTTACGATATTAGTAGAAAAATTTTCATGTGTGCGTGACACACGCAATAGTACGTGTGCCATATGATCCGCTTGTATCCGGTAGGCTGAAATTTAATCTCGATTATGTGCCATATCTCTCTCTCTCTTCCTCTCTTCCTCCACTCCCTTTCCTCTTTTTCTCGAATATATCATATTCTAAAGTGCACGTATTTTTCTCTCTTCCCGTCCAGAAGCCCCGTGTCATCGATTATCGAATGTTCCAAATTAATATCTACGCAAATAGAAAGTTTAGTATCTACAAACTGCGTACGGATAATTCTCAAGCGGTTTAAGACCATGAAATAATTGACGTCTGGAGACATTTTATTGGAACAAATTGTAAATTGAATGGTTACTACGATATTTAAGGGATACCGAAATGGATGACGAATTCGAATAACATTGAATAACGCGTCACTGTCTATAACAGAATATCTATATATAACAGAAGTCACCGTCACTAATACGATCATATTATCCTTTTCATGCTTTTTGTATTGGGTTGATTCGTAAGTCTGTGCAAATTTTTAAACAAGATTGAAATGCATCTTATTCTTTTCAAAAACAATTTTAATCAATAACAGATACACCATTCTGTTCGACAATTTTTTGCTGTCTTTTACATAATTTTATAATTTCCCTCCCGTCAAAGTCTTATATTTTTCCAGCGAAGAAACGTGATTTTACATGAATCTTCACATATTTTAAAGAAGCGAAACTTCTATCGTCCAAGAAGTTCTGCAATGAGTGAAACAAATAATAATCCGAACAGGCAATGTCGGATGAATATGGTAGATAAGGCAAAATGTCCCAACTCTAACAATTTTTAAGGAAGTAAAAAAGCACAATAACTTTATATACTCTTTTGCGATTTTAACCACAAAAATAGTTATAAAAACCATTGTTTTAATAAATATTATTAGAAATATGGTTCTTCTAATTACTTTTCTGATTAAAATCACAAAAAGTATAGTTGACGCCGAAAGCAACTATATTTTTTCTCAGTGCATATACATAGATAACCAACTATGTATGAAACACTATCCTCCTAATACTAATATGGGAATGCCAATTAGACGAAAATCCACAAAAACTTATATGTATTAACCTAATAAATATATATAGACTTTATATAAAAATGTATGATACTTAATATAAAGATATAAAATTTTAAAAATGTAAAAATAATAAAATATTGCTTGAAATTTTCATTAGCGGAGCAAACGCAATGAAAATTGAAGATGTTGAAACAAATATGGGATGAAGGAATTATATTGAGTACTTGGAGATAGTGTCCTTATATAATAGCGTCCTTATATAAAAGAGAAGATAAAAAAAGGTAAAGAATTATAGAGGAATCTCGTTGTTATCTAAAGCTAATAAAATTTACGCAGAAAGTTTTTACAAGCTACGGAATTATTATATCAAGTAAATATTTGTGTCAACTAACACCTCCAGATGTCAATTTTAAAGTTTTTTTATCATTTCATTTATCATTTTTTATCATCACATATTGAGCAACGCTCCAATTTATTATTGTATATACTTTCCGCGTTTGAAAGCATTTGCAATTCTGTGCGACCAATGTGACGTATAAACTGCGGAAAAGAGTCAGTATTTCGCCGATAAAGTTTCCAAGTATGATATTCTCCCTTCGCGATACGCGACATTCATGGACGTCTCATTTAAATCTCTCTTTCGCTTGAATTGAAAAAGGAAAAAAAGAACTAGAAAAAGGCACAGCAGACGATCTCTTTCTCTCGACACGCGAATTTTCCTCTCACGTGAGAATTCTCTCTCGGAGCTTTTTTCTCTCTCACGCTATTTCTCGTACGATGATTGCAACGGCCACAACACCGGCTTAAGATTGGCCGTTCGATTGTGCAACTATCGACCGAGAATAGTTCATACTTACAGGAGTAGGCTACTGAGAGAAGCGCCGTCAGGCATCATAATAACCTCCGTTCGAGTCGCTGTTTTCACGGTCCAGCGGTATGCACCGTCGTGCTAAACTAAAGTGGACAAGCTGTTGAAAGCCACACTACTACTTGCCGCTCGTTTCGATCGTGTTTAGGAAAAGTCGACGTGGTTGCGCGACAAAGTCGTCTCGCGGCCTGAAATCCTGAATCGAGGTTTTAGCAATTGCTACACGGAGAACCGGTGGTAACTTATATGTGATCGAGAGAATGAGGTGAGGAAAGGGATACACGTGTTCGAATTCGCAAAGGTGTTCACATTCCTTAAGAAGTCACGCCACTTCGAGACATTGGAAAGA